>NW_025920150.1:143741-443741 GCF_902686445.1 Sciurus carolinensis
TGGCTGAGTTAAACTGTATGTGTATCTATTTACAGATACCAGAGCTGTTTCCATAACTTGTCTACTGTGATTAGTGAAAGCACATCGATGTGCCTGTATCACTAGAGTATGCTGATTTTAGTTCTTCTAGATAAAAACCAAGGAGTGGGAAAGTAGGGTCATGTGGTAGTTCTATGACTAGTCTTTTGAGGAGTCTCCAAGGCTTTTCCCAGAGTGGTTGTACTAATTTGCAATCCCAAGAATGTGTAAGTGTATCATTTTCCCCACATCCTTGCCAGCTTTCAACATTATTTGTATTCTTGATGACTGCCATTCTGATTGGAGTGAGATGAAATCACAAAGTAGTTTTGATTTAAATTTCCTTAATTTCTAGAAATATTAAAAATGTTTCATATATTTGTTCACCATTTATATTAGTCCCTTTAAAACTAATAATAAAATAACCAACACTTGGGTAATTTTTATATTTTACATACACATATCTGTGCCTGTTTTATACAAGAACACTTTGTGTTAGGTTCTATAATCACTGCTGGACAACTGAGGAAACTAAAAGCCAGAGAGTTGTGGAAATTATCCAAGATTATGTAAAAATTAAGCCATAGGCCATTTATTGGAAATCACATAATCTAATTCGAGCACACTCACTCACAATGATAACTTGCTTCCTTGCAAAAAAAAAAAAATTCTTTTACTTTATAAGCTGAATACTAATTTTATTTTCTAAGAAAAATTATCTTTTAAACTAAGGAATTCAAAATGATGCTGAAAATCAGGGGTTGAGGTTTTTTTTCTTTCTTTTAGAGGCTATGGTGAGGCAGGTTGAACATTGATGTTCTCTCTCTGTCAGGGTGCCATCCAGTATAGATTTGATTAACAAACTTTTGTGGCAGAGATGACATATCCAGTAATCAGACACTTTAAGTAAAGTGTCATTTCTACTCAGTGCACATATATCAGAGGCCCCAGTTTCACAACTGTACAGTTTGATCAATCCTTGTCTTGGATCAGCAAGCTCAGTGCTGCAGTGCAAATGTCCATTCTGAAGCTCATGATTGATAAAAAAGAAATGTATAACTGTCTCTCATGGGTCTTTGGACCAGCTGGCTCTCAGGTGACTTAGTGGTGCTTGACTGGGTTTACTTCCAGATGTCATGGGAAGTCTGGTATATTCAAGGTAGCTTTCCACCCAAAATCAAATAATAAGATTATCTCTTTCTGCATGGAAGATCACCTTCACAACTGCTGATCATACAGGAAGTAGAGACATCAGAAGAATGAACTAATAAGGCATTCCCACTTGCAAACTACAGACTTTAAATTCTGGAGACCCTGATGTGATAAGTGTTTTCATTTCTGGTTATGTGTAAATGAGGAAATCATTGGTCTATGGAGAAAGATGAAAGCTGTGTTTACATATTCCAAGGGGAATTGCTGAGAAATGTGTTTACACTAGCTTATACCACTCCAATGGAGAGTTCATAAAACTCCAGTTAGAAGATAAAGGAAGAAATGTTTTCAGTTTGTTCTTCCAAAAACTAAATTAATTGTTTCACATGAAAAAAGGTTGCTATTTTTTTAATTAATGAAAGTCAGCCAAAATTATAATTTACTATCTTGTCACAGGAAGGATGGAGCACTTCAAGATTGACAGTCTGATTACCATATGTCTTTGGAATATAGCAGTTTGTGGGTTAGACTTTCATTAGAAATGGAAGGCCTCAGTTCTCAGGAATTGTGCTCATATTCTTCATAGTAATCAAGAGTAGACTCCATGAGCTCCTCCAATGGGTATTAGCTGAAGAACTTTTGTAAATAGGCCTAAGTTATGAAGGTACTGGTGTATTCTCATATATTCCACTTCCTGGAAGAGATTCATGGATCTAACAACTGCTGTCTTAGTAGGAACATTAAAATTTTAATATGCTGAATATCCCTTAGGACTCATGAATGTAGTACAAAGGCATGCAGGAAGGAAATACTACCATGAATAAAATTTATCAAATGGATGACACATATTTATTACAGTTTCTTCTAAAAGTCATCAATTGTAACCCTGAGTGAAGCACAGCAGAACTGTTGAGATTATTTTCAAAATGGACTGCTTGGTTTCTATTGGCTCACAGAACTATTATGCTTTATAAACTAGGTACAAACATGAAACTATTACACATTTTCTTCTTGATTTTTTTGAGTCAATTTCTCTGCTAAAACCAGATGACAAAAATATGAACAAGATCCCTTTTACATTTTTTTTTGTTATGGTAAGGTTTTCAGGGGAATAATAGAAGAGGATAAGTGAGGGAAGCTGTCCTTATTTAGCAGAATCAAACTAAGTTGGGCCATGGGGCACAGAGGCCTGGTTTCTAGGAACTGCCAGGAAGTATGTGGCACTGTTTCAGAGTGGTTCCCTGTCTCCTTGGACAATGATTTCCTTAACTCCACACTATCCTGTTTATCACATAAGACTCTCTTCCCAGGTCTCTTTTTTTTTTTTTTTTTAAGAAAGTAATGTAATATTTTGGTACAAAAACAGCTATAGGAAGAAGGTGGACAGGGGTCTGTTACCTTTCCCTCCCTGTGGGAAAACTGAGGCTTTCAGCACAAACACAGTCCTGGTCTCTTTTACCTTGTATGTTATAAATAAAAGAGAGTTGGGTGAGTTGTAGCAAGAGGCCAGAGCAGTCATGACTCCTCTCATATAAAAAGAATAATGGTTCTTGTGTGTTCATTGAGTAGATAAGTTTTTTGGGTAAATGAGTGATATACAGCCAACATCCTCCTCCAGCAGTTAACCCTTTTCTCCTCAACACTGGACGTGGCATTGAGGACCCCTACTCTTGGTGCTTGGACAGGGCTTTTCCAAGAGTATTTTAGAAGAAAGAAGAAAGGTAAGGATGTCGGTCCCTTTCTGTGGGAAGTGTGTGCATGTGTCGGGGTGCCGCGGACACCCAGCCCTTCGGCGTGGCCAAGATGGCGCCTGGCAAGGTGCCAAGGAAGTGCTGAGAACAAAACCAGGTACCTCCAGCAGACTAATACTCTCTGCCAACAAGTGGCGTATTTTGAGGAAGTTAATGTGATTGGTCATGGGTCCTCGTGGACACTGCATGATTGCTATATCCACACTATTATGCTCCATTACTGTCCATGCTTTTCCCTCGTGATCTATAAGCTGATTGGTTGATGTATGTAATGTAAGGCGCTTGCAAGAGCGGCCAGTGCTGGCCAGCCAGAAGAAGCAGACTGCAGAAAATAAAGAACTTGCCCTGATCCGGTTTCGTGTTTCTCTGTGGGCAGGGGACGCGATAGATGGTGCCGAAACACCCGGGAACGAGAAAAAATATAAGGGTAAGTTCACAGAAGTTTTCAAATCAAGAAAAATTAGTCTGAGAGTTCAAAAGGTGAGACGTCTCGAGGTTCGCGGAGCAGCGACAATTCATCACAAGAGGTTCCCCAGAGGAGGGACAATTCATCACAAGAGGTTCCCCAGAGGAGGGACAATTCATCACAAGAGGTTCCCCAGAGGAGGGACGATTCATCACAAGAGGTTCCCCAGAGGAGGGACGATTCATCACAAAAGGTTCCCCGTGGGAGGGACGATTCAAGTGGTACCAAACTGTGTGCGTGTGTGAGTGAGCGTGTGTGCGTGCGCGCGCCTGTCTTTTGTTTGTGTGTTTAAACTAGTAAACTACCTTGTAGTCATGGGAATGGATCTGTCTAAGATTAGAATGCAGCGGCCTCTTAGAGAACTTTTAAAAAATCACGGAACACCATTGAAGGCAAATACGGCCTTCAAGTTCCTAGATACTGTAGAGAAAGTCTCTCTGTGGTTTTTAGATGAGGGATTATTAAATCTTCCTCAGTGGGAACAGCTAGGAGAGGATCTGCGCGACGCGGAGAGACGTGAGCCTTTGCCAGTGGGAACTCTGGCAATATGGTCACTTGTTAAATCTTGTTTGATGCAGCAAGGTAAATCAAAAAACCCTTTTAGGGATTTAAAGGGGCCTTTAGAAGAAGGAAGTCAGATCTTAGAAGAAATTAAAGAGGAACGATCATGTTCTCAGACTTCAGAAAGAGAAAGTTATACGGAAAGAGAAAGTTCTGAGGAAGAACTTACTGGGGAGGAGCTTGAGGAAGCTATGGGAAAGTTAAGCGTGCAACCTGAGCGCCATCTAGCGTCTAAACGGCTTAGTACACCTATTGCCCCCAGAAGGCTTAGTACACCTATTGCTCCCAGTGCACCACCTATGGAGTTTAAGGAAAAGGAAAACCATAGCAGACATAGAGGGTGGGCCTCCTTACAGAATGCTACATATCCAGTATTTGAGGATGCTCAAAATCAAAGATTTCATCAGCTATTAGATTTTAAAATGGTTAAACAGCTAAAAGAAGCAGTGAGCACTTATGGGCCTCAATCGGCTTTTACAGTCTCACTGGTAGAGACCATGATGTCTTTAAATATGCTACCTTTGGATTGGACTAATTTAGCTAGAGCAACCTTGTCAGGGGGACAGTATCTTATGTGGAAAACAGCTTGGCAGGAAATTTCAATGGACACTGCAAGGCGCAATGCAGCTTCAGGGAATCCACAGGTAGACAGAGACATGTTGATGGGAACAGGGCCTTATGAGGGAGTCCAGGCACAGATTAATTATCATCCTGCAGTGTATGCTCAAATTGCTGTGGCTGCTATTAAAGCATGGAAAACCCTACAAGGGTCAGGAGATTTACAAGGACAGTTGTCAAAAGTTACCCAAGGAAGTAATGAGCCCTATGCAGACTTTGTTGATAGATTAATTCAAACAGCTTCTAGAAGTTTTGGAGATGCTGATCAAGCAATGCCATTAATAAAACAGTTAGCCTATGAACAAGCCAATAAATGGTGTAAAGATGCCATCAGGCCATGGAGAAATAAAGACTTGACTACTTATTTAAGAGTCTGCAAAGACATTAATGAGGCCTCTGGAAATAGTGCTGCATTTATTGCTGCACTCGACAGACAAACCTCTGTTCTTGCCACAGCATTAGCACAAAGAGGAGGGAGTAAAAAAGGAGGACCTCCTGGTTCCTGCTTCACATGTGGACAAATGGGACATTTCAAAGCATGTTGCCCTTCCAAGAACAATGGCCAAGGAAAGGGGCCTAAGTTATGTCCGCGGTGTAAAAGAGGAAATCATTGGCTTAATGAATGTTATTCTGTTAGGGACAATGAAGGGAATCCTTTACCAACTAATCCCAAGTTACAAAAAAACGGGGTGAGGGGCCCGCCCCGGGGCCCACAACAAATATACGGGGTAATTCAACAAGTGCCACGACAGTGGTATCCTCCAACCGAGAAGGGAATGAAGCTCAGGAAAGAAGAGCCACCTCAGGAAGTGCAGGATTGGACATCTGTGCCACCTCCAGACTCGTATTAACCCCTGATATGGGTGTACAAATGGTAGACACAGATTGGGAAGGAAATATTCCGGCAAATTCAGTAGGATTGCTTCTAGGCAGAAGTTCTTCTACCTTAAGAGGTCTTATAGTCCACCCAGGAGTAATTGACCCTGATTTTCAAGGACAAGTTAGGGCTATGGATTCTTCACCCAAAGGAATTACAGTCATTTCTCCAGGAGATAGGATAGCACAAATGTTAATTTTACCTAGTCAGCATTCCTTGTGGCCTAGTAAGAAGACAATAAGGGGAAATAACGGATTTGGGTCTACAGGAGGACCCTGGGCTAATTTTACTATGGACCTCCAAGATAGGCCCATAATGCAGTTAATAGTGGGACATAAACCTTTTATAGGATTACTGGACACAGGAGCTGATAAAAGTATAATAAGTGAAGCAGTTTGGCCCAAAGGTTGGCCTGTAGTTACAGCTAATCAAAATTTACAAGGTTTGGGTGTGGCTCAATCACCCAACCAGAGTGCTGCTTCGCTGTCCTGGAGGGATAATGAAGGCCATTCAGGGATTTTTCAACCATATATCTGTAAAATACCTATTTCCTTATGGGGGAGGGATGTCTTAACTCAAATGAATGCTAAATTAACAACAAATATTAATTCTAAACCTGTGACACATATGATGAAAAGATGCAATATACAGAAAATCAAGGGTTAGGTCGAGAACAACAGGGATCACTACAACCCTTGCCCTTACCTCCTCCAAAAAATGATTTCAGAGGGCTGGGTTTTATATAGGGGCCACTGTTATTACACCAATTCCAATAGTTTGGAAAAATGATGAGCCACAATGGATTCAACAGTGGCCCCTTACTACAGTAAAGTTAGAAGCGGCTCATAAATTAGTACAAGAACAAGTACAGGCAGGACATTTACAACCTTCCACTTCTTCCTGGAATACTCCTATCTTTGTCATTAAGAAAAAGTCTGGAAAGTGGAGATTATTACATGATTTAAGAGCCATTAATGCACAGATGTTCCCTATGGGTCCTATACAACGGGGATTGCCTTTAATTACAGCTTTATCTAAAAATTGGCCCACTGTCATTTTAGATTTAAAAGATTGTTTTTTCTCAATCCCATTACATAGAAGGGATTGTTGGCGATTTGCTTTTACCTTACCTTCTCTCAATCATACACAGCCTGACCAAAGATTTGAGTGGACTGTATTGCCTCAAGGCATGACTAATAGTCCCACATTATGCCAAATGTATGTAGATAAAGCCTTAAAACCTACAAGAGACAATTTTCCAGACTTGTTGATTTATCATTATATGGATGATATCCTTATCTGCCACAAAAACAGACAATTCTTGGAAAAGGCTTTGCAATTTTTAATTTCCACTTTACAACAGTATGGCTTAAATATTTCTCCAGAAAAACTACAAATGGGAGAAACTCAAGAATATCTAGGTACTAAGCTTACAGCTCCTATGGTAAAGCCTTTAAAATTAACCATTAGAACCGATAAACTTAAAAATCTAAATGATTTTCAAAGACTCCTTGGAGATATAAATTGGATTAGGCCATATTTAAAGATTACCACAGGAGAGCTGAAACCTCTATTTAATATCTTAAAGGAGACCCTAATCTCCATTCTCCGAGAGTCCTTACTTCGGAAGCACAAAAGGTTCTCACGTTGGTAGAACAGAGATTACAATCAGATTATACAGAAAGATGTGATCCATCCCAACCTCTAATGTTGATTATTATCCCAGAACAACATAGCCCATATGGAATTCTATGACAAGGAGGACCTTTACAGAGTATCAATCTCCCAGCATCGCCCACAAAACAGTTACAAACATTTCCTAAGGCAATAGCTCAGTTGATATACAAAGGGTTGGAAGCCTGTATTACCATATTTGGAAGTCACCCTAAGGTCATTATTATTCCCTATACTAAACTACAAATGCAGTGGTTGATTCAGCATGATGATTGGGCTATTTTATTTTGCTCAACCACAGCAACATTTGATAATCATTATCCTAAACATCCATGGATACAATTTTGTAAAAATACTCCAATTGTATTTCCAAAAATTACAAAGATGCAGCCTTTGCATCATTGTCAAACAATATTTACTGATGGATCTAAAAATGGAGTGGGAGCAGTAATAGTTGGAGATAAAACTGAAACCATCATTCTCCCTTCCTCATCTGCCCAAGTAGTAGAGCTTGCTGCAGTAGTCTTAGCTTTTAATATCATGAAAGATCAACCTTTTAATCTGTTATCTGACAGTTATTATATAGTACAATCAATACCTTGTTTAGAAACTGTGCCTTATATTCCCGATGGATCCACAGTTGCTCCTTACTTTCGAACCTTGCGTGCCCTAATTTTAGACTGCAAATACCCCTTTTATGTAGGACATATTAGAGCTCATTCTGGCCTACCAGGACCACTCGCCAAAGCAAATGCTAAGGCTGATAAAGCCACAAAAACCATCTTTGCTTTTACACTATTCGAACAAGCTAAGATGTTTCATTCACAATTTCATGTTAATTCTACTGCTCTTAGAAGAAAGTTCAATATTTCTAAAGATGTTGCTAGACAAATTGTTAAAACATGTCAACATTGTGCCACCCTATTGCCAGTACAGTCTGTTGGAGTAAATCCCAGAGGACTGTTACCTAATCATATTTGGCAAATGGATGTAACTCATATTCCTGAATTCGGTACTGTAAAGTATGTACATGTTTCAGTAGACACCGCTTCAGGAGTAATTATGGCCTCAGCTCACACTGGTGAAAAGGTTAAAGATGTTATACAACATTGTTTACAAGCATTTGCAGCCTGGGGCATTCCAAAAATCATCAAAACTGATAATGGGCCAGCTTACACATCCAAAAGTTTTCTTCTATTTACAAAAAATTTTGGTATACAACTTATCACAGGAATTCCTTATAATCCTCAAGGACAAGGAATAGTGGAACACACTCATTTAACATTAAAAAATTGTTTAATAAAACAAAAAGGGGGAATAGGTGCTGACTTTAGAGCACCTAAAGACAAACTAAATTTAGTACTTTTTATTTTAAATTTTTTAAATGTGGACAAAAATGGAAGCACGGCTGCAGAGAGACATGCTAATCCCACAAGTACTCAAATGTGGGTAAAGTGGAAAGATATTCTCACAGGTACATGGAAAGGTCCAGATCCAGTTCTTCGGTGGGTCCGAGGGTCTGTTTGTGTCTTCCCACAGGATCAGCAAACACCAATTTGGATACCTAAAAGGTTGACCAGACTGGTGCATCAAAGTAATGATGAAGAACATCGTGCTGATAAGCGCCCTGCTAATGATGATGTTGACACTGGTGAAGACACGAGAATTATGGGCGATAGTTAAAGCCTGGCCATATCCTTTACCGTTAACTAATACTTCCTCTTTACTTCCTCCATTGTTCACCACCAATGCGGCTACAGGATTACCCACCACGTCTTTTGATCCAGATACTCATCTATATAATTTTTCCACTTTCTTCCTTCCTGGAACCTTCTGCTTTGATATACCTGAAGATAATGCTATTAGTAGTAATGACTTTAACCCTTGTATTGTTCTCCAAAAGCAGGTACAGGGTTTCTTTACATCCAAGGATTCTCCTGATGATCTACCCCAAGGCTATAATACGCTTGGTGTTCACCTTAGTAATGGTACACAAATAACCACATCAATGGAATATAGGGAAGGGGCAGCCACTTTGATTACAGGACTTATACCTCACAGATTACCACTTCCCACTAATGGATTTAAAACTCCTAGACTTTTTCCTCCATGTAAACCAAAATTTTCCACACTTCCTACCTGGACAGGTTGTCAAGATGCTGAGCAAGGAGCCCCAGTTCAACATGGATTTTTCTTCACACCAAATTTTACTTCTCAGCGTACTACTGATGACTTTCATGATTATGACGGCAAATTTGGCGGAAGGCGCACTAACCCCTTTGATAATTGGTTGTTATTTACCTCGACTTCAGGATATACTAACTTACAACCCTTTTTTGCTCTTAAAGGAGGTTCTTTCAGACAATGCAAATGGACTTCTAGGAAGTGGACTGGAATTGACAAGAGTGGAGCCAAGACTACTACTAATTGTACTCAAAATCTTTCATTCTTGTCCACCCCAGTCTGTGTGTTCCCTCCTTTTATGTTTTTACTAACTAACACTAATAGCACAAATCTTAATTGCTCTCAATCTAGATGCTACCTTTCTCAATGCTGGAATGCTACCAATTTCTCCCGAGCGGTCATCATGCGAATTCCTACTTTTCTGCCTATGCCAGTTTCTGTTACAGATGATGAATTGCCAGTATTGCTTTCCAGAAATAAGAGGGACTTTGGAATCACCGTAGCAGTCATTACCACCATAGTTGCATCAGCAGCAGCAGCCGCCGCAGCAGCTGTAGCCTTGACGACATCAGTACAGTCAGCAACTAAGCTTAATGAAGTGGTCCAGCAGACAGCTACTGCTCTGTCTACTCAACAAACAGTGGATCAACACCTAAAAGCAGGACTACTTTTGGTGAACCAGGGTGTGGACTTACTTCAAGAACAAATGGACCTTTTACAAGAACTGTTAAGTGTGGGGTGTATTTATCATCTGCTGGGACTGTGCATTACACCTGTAGCTTATCATAATCTTAGTTATGCAGCAAATTTGTCTAAAATCATATCTACTCAGCTACGTGCCAATTGGTCTTATAAATTTGATAATCTTACTGCCATTCTTAGATCACAAATTGTTAGCCTTAATTCTACTAGAGTTAATGTAGCCCCTATATCTGAAATGCAAAATTGGTTATCTTCTTCCTTCAGTTTTGTAAAGCAATGGGCAGGAATGGGAGCATTGTGTGTGTTTATGATCATTGCAATTATCTTCCTCACACGCTTTATCATGCGTATATGCCAAGTTCATGCCAGAGATCGCATCATTTTCCATCAAGCCATGATGGCCTTAGAGGCTGGCAGCTCTCCTCAAGTCTGGCTGAGCATGCTGGATCGGTAGTCAACGACGAGTAAGGAAGGAGGTAACCGCGTACTGACCTAAGACAGGAGCTGTAGCATGCTCTGCAGTTATCCGATGATGGGTAAGGACGGTGGTTGACCACTCCGCTTAAGACAGGCACGATCCCAAGCCAGCATTCTTTTAATAAATAAAAAAGGGGGAGCTGTCGGGGTGCCGCGGACCCCCAGCCCTTCGGCGTGGCCAAGATGGCGCCTGGCAAGGTGCCAAGGAAGTGCTGAGAACAAAACCAGGTACCTCCAGCAGACTAATACTCTCTGCCAACAAGTGGCGTATTTTGAGGAAGTTAATGTGATTGGTCATGGGTCCTCGTGGACACTGCATGATTGCTATATCCACACTATTATGCTCCATTACTGTCCATGCTTTTCCCTCGTGATCTATAAGCTGATTGGTTGATGTATGTAATGTAAGGCGCTTGCAAGAGCGGCCAGTGCTGGCCAGCCAGAAGAAGCAGACTGCAGAAAATAAAGAACTTGCCCTGATCCGGTTTCGTGTTTCTCTGCGGGCAGGGGACGCGATATGCATGTGAATAAGTTTAGTAGTAAGAAAGGAAAGATAATTTAATTGTGTGATGGTAAGCCTGGGGAATTCACTCTCTACAGAGGAGAAATAAAAATAAATCTATTCAGCTATATTCAATTCTTAGCCAGAGTGAAAATTCAGTGGAAAAAACAATTCCTACAGTCCTTGAAATGTAAATGGAGACCTGTTCCCTTTAAATCCTGCAGACTCAATCAGGCAGGTCTGCCTGCATATCTGTGAGTGTAAGAGACTGATCACTAACTTGACTTAGCAGGGTGTAAAAATTTAGAATCCTAAGAAGAAAACATCCTAATCAGGATTATGAGAAAATCTCTAACTTAGAAGGGGAAATTCCTCGAGAAGTTTCCTAGTTTAAATATGTGTGTTTCTGCCACAGCTTCCAGCCTCCAGAAACAGCATGGTTTCTGCTCCCTGGTGGGAAGGACAGAAGCCTACAGAACATGGCTGCTGCCTGTTCAGGCAGAGGCCTTCAGGGCCAAGTCTCTTGATGGGAGGAGAAATACCACGGGGATTGGAAGCCCAATGGCAGGCTATGGGAATTTAGTTTGGACTGTAATAGGAACTTACTTCTATTTGGAACAAGATGTTGATTTGTGGTTTCAGAATATTTGAGCACAAGTCTTAGAAATGCTGTTAAGAGCTTTAGGTTTAAAAGTCAGAAATTCTCATCCTCCAGGACCGCTTTGTCTTCTGGGGAATTGTTGGTATATAAGGAAAAGGATTTAAAAACTAGCCACAAGCATGTTTCTGTGGACAGAGAGAGACCTGATAGTGGTGGCAAAGTTTCTACTCAGAGAACTGGAAGGCATTCAGATGTGGAGGAAGATGAACTAGCATGGAACTTCTATAATTTACATTTGAAAGATCCTACTCCAGTGCCTTGCTTTGCCCCTAGAGAAGTCAGGAGACCAAGAATTCTGACCACTGTGATTAAGGCAGAAAAGGTATTAGCAAAATTCAGGCTACACCCCATTTTTGAGCAAAATGATTCTCAAAGTTATGAGGGGACAAAAAAGAACTCATGTGTCTATTCCTTTTACAACATTTAGGAAGTTAAAATCTGTATACTCTATGTATGGAGTGAACATGACATTCATACTAAGTCTCTTACAAGTAATATATAATGAGGTCCTACCACTCCTAGGTAACTCCTGCCTGTAATACAAAGCTGATCTCCTGCCCCTTCCATTGCACCACAACCTAACTTGCCAGTCTGAAATTTGCTCTGTCCGCCCATTACATTGCAGCAATTTCCGGCCTATGCTACAGCCATTTCCTGATTCCCACATTACATCCTAGTTTGTCAGTCTGAACATGCTAGCTAGCTATTGGTTCATCCATCAGTTTGCAAGTATTCTCCTCTGCTATTGGTTCCTTCCAGACAGGGAGATTCCAATATCTGGGAGAAGCGTCCATGCCATCTCTCTCTTTCCCTTCTTCTCCAACCCTGGAGCGGATGCACTAGTCATCCACATAATAAATTCTCTTGCGTGAGGTCCTGTGTCCATCATGGATTTCTGGGAGCTATTGTTGAACTGAGACCAACTGGGCATATGGAGCACCAGTTCTGTCTGAAAGGTTGGAGCTACTGCGGTCCAGAACTGAGCTGCATTTTTCCTTACACTGCATTTCTGGAGGTGAGTATTTAACATGGAAATCTGATTGAACAGAGATTGTTCAGATTAGGTGGAAATTAATAAATTGGATGGAGTTCAGATTACCTTGGATATGCATTCTGACTCAGGAAAATTTGTTGATTTGAGACAATTGACTTATGATTTACTAACTTATGCTCAAAGAAGTGCATGTGCACAATGAACATGGAGAAAATTACATAACCAGGGAGAAAAAACTCTAAACCCCAGTCAAACTTGGCAGTCAAAGGAAATTTTTCAGACTTTCTAACACCTAACCTGGACAGTGTTGCCTCAAGGATTTGGAGATAGCCCTTACCTGTTCAGACAAACCCCAGCTAAGGACTTAACAAAATTCAGAGATAAAACACTTGTAATTGTTCTCCAGTATGTAGATGACATCCTGTATGTGCTACCACACAGGAGGCATATCAAGGCATTATAGAGGTTTCCTAGGGATAACTGGATACTGCAGGTCCTGGTTTCCTGGGTATAGGGAATTAGCTAAGGCTCTTTAGAGCCTCCTTAAAAAACTCTTCACCAAGGAACAATTGCCCTGATATGAGAACCAAAACATACTAAAGATTTTGAAATATCAAAAAGGGACCTTACTTCAAGCCCCTGTTCTCAGCTTATCTAAGGAACAAGATTTAACCTGTTTGTCACTGAGAGAAAAAAAAACCCTAAAAATATTCACCCAAAACTACTGGATAGACAAGCATAGACAAATCAGTCCACAGTCAGTGGCATATATATATAAGGAGCTTACCATAGTAGCTTCATTCTCAAAAGTGATGGAAAATAAGTTCCCATAATTTTCTTGGACATCCAAACCTGTACTAAAAATAAGAAATGGTTAAAATGCCCTTGGCATCCAGTTTTTGCTGCACCCACTTGTAAGAAATCCCACAAAAATCACGCTGGACACAGGAAATCACATAAGGGAGTTTATTAAGCAAACAGAGTGTCTCCCTGCAGCGTAAGAGAGAAAATGAGAAGAAAAGAGAAAGAAAAGAGAAAGGGTGTGTGCTAGAGAGAGTGGAAAAGTGAGGAGGAGAAATAAAGTGAGTCAGGGGGAGAGAAAGCATAATAAAAGATGGCAGGGTAGCTACCCTTAAGCAGTTGAATTCCGCCGGCCTAACAGGTGACCAATAACGGAGAAGGATACTTGCAAGCTGACTGATGAACTAATTGCTAGCTAGGATGTTCACAGACTGACAAGTAGTTGGGAGGTGGGGAAAATGGCTGCACCTGAAAGGGCGAGGAGAGCAGCTTTCAGACTGACAAGCTAGGTTGTGATGCAAGGAAAGGGTAGGGAGCAGCTTTGTATTACACCACTAATCTCCTTTAGTTCCTTACAGGTCTCAGTGAAGGCTTATATTGAAATGTAAACGGAGAAAACTTCAGGCTCAATAGGAGTCCACTCAGTTCCAAAGAAAACAAAAAATGAAAGTAAAGACTTTTTTTCCTGAAGTTGATAAAGGTGTTCTGATTGTGCTTTTTGGTGGATTAATTTTTTGCTTTTTAAGGGATGATTTTAAAGGTGAATAACAATCATCAGGACAAAACCTGGCAACCAGAAATATTTTGAAATTTTTCTTTTTATATCTTAAATTCTTAGACAAATTAAATGAATGTTTAATGCATGTTTGTTCATTGCTGTGGAGCTTCACATACATGTTTGTTCTTGCTATGTAACTTCACTTACAATAAATTGTAAAAATTTCTTTTCCTGACTGATCTATAAATGTGTGCACACAATGACTATATTTACATGACTTCAAAATTTACTTGCAGTTCAAGAAACATGCTCGCATTTTAAAATTAAAATAAAAATGAATCCACATAACTTTAATTCATGTAAATTAATGACTTAATTTATATTAGGTAAACAACTAAAAATAAATCATGCTTCTTTATACTTATTAACTCAGATTTTTCCAGGTAAAAAGGCTTCTTAATTAATTCACATTTTTCCAGGTGGGCAAATAAATACTAAAATTGTTAAATTCTATAATATTTATCTATGTCCCTTGTTTCTAGTTTTTTTTTAAACTGGAAAGAAATTATTAATATTATTATTTACATTTGTTTGATGTCTTGACTTTTGCAATTAAGAATAAATTAATTTGATGTAAATGTAATTATCTAAGCTTTAATTACAGGAGATAATTGATTTACAAGGATGGAATGCTAAAAGATCATTGATTGGAACATTGTCTACTAAATATGAAAACATAAGATACTTTTAACTAAAATATATTTAAACGTTAGACATATTTGTAATTTGGTTAATATATACAAGGTCTAATATTCCTTTATTCTCTATGTTCTCATTGAGAAACAAGATACTAGCACTTAAACTATCAGGTGTGATATGTAAGTGTCTAAAAACTTTTTTTTCACCTGATAAAATAGAAGACTATTACATGTGGAGTAAATTAAAACAAAATTCGTACAAAATAATTTTTAAAAGATTTACATGTAATTAAATTGGCTATATATAATTGGCTATATATATAATTCAATTGGCTATATATAATTAATACAATCAGTTAAGGTTATTAAAAGTTTTTCATTCTTTCAGTTCTACTAAGTTCTATCATAAAGGCTATTTACAAACATAGATAAAATCTTTTAACAAACCCCTATTAATTGGACCTTCAAACCAAAAGATAGAAGAAAAATAAATACTTAAAACATTAATTTCTCATTATAATAAAATAGTTTCTTTTGTCTATTGAATTTCTATTATATAAAAAAGGCTAATTTCAAAGACATTATGGTTTATACAATTTGGTTTAACAATAACTTATTTTAAAATATCGCCTTGCATCCCAAATTTCAAATTTCTCTTTAAAAGACAAATTTGATTTATATAAAAACATCAATGACTATATTTTAATTAACGATGGTAATTAGTCCTTCTTATGTTAATTATATCCTTATTTTCCAAATAAAGAAATCTTTAATATATTAGATTTGCAGGTGTTGAGAACAGGGTGACATCTGTAAAACCCCCCACAGGAAAGGGCGCGCAAACACTAAGAAATGAGAAATTATCTTAATCACCAGGATGCAGGTGGTTGTGACAGCACCCTCAAGAGCCAATACAGGACAAATAGGACGTGCTGGGCCCCCGGGCTTAGATACCTGTCCGAGGAATGTGCAGCTGCCCGGGAACCTTATCTATCAAGAACAAGGGGGCCTAGTCCCCTACTCATCTCCTGCATAAAGTTCACCCCTTCCCTCCTCCCTTCTTCCTCCAGGACCATTCAGTTCTGGTGGGACCCAATGAGAATCAAATAGATTGGTGGGACCCAACCAAAGAGGACAAATGTTCAACTGTTCAAATGTTAACCAATAAAATACAGGTCTTTGTGTGTGAATGCTTGAAAATCTCTTAAAGAGAGTGCTTTCTCACCCCTAGGGGCCGCTCCCCACTCAGTCATTGTAGTGGTCTGAGAGGCTGGTTGCAGTCCAAGCCCAAGCTTGCAATAAAACCTCATTGTGTGTCTTGCATTATTGTGTGTGCACTTTGACTCTCTGGGGATCGGTCGATATTGAACCCCAACACAGGGACATGTTATTAAGCTGATGCTCCCCAAACTAAAGCTTTTCAATAATGGTCTCTTGCAAATTTAAATAATAATAAAAAATTAATAAATAAATAAATTACATTATTTAATATTTTAAATTTAAATAAATGTTATACACTTTTTATGTTACTCTTTACACTAAGAAGTAAAATTAGCTATATTTTTAGAGGACATTCAGGAGATACTGGCTTATTTAAAGTCTAACAATATGGGATATGGAAGTATTTTGACATTTTTCCCCAAGAGGGATGGAAGCTCTTGTCTTACCTATCTGCTGGTCCCATGATAGACTCTCTAACTGTCTAGATGTAACCTTTAAGAAAAAGACAGCATAAGGAATACCTAGGCCAGTCAATTATACTGGTCCTTGGAACCTAGGATTTTATGTTCAAACAGTTATTAGAATGGGACTTTGTCATCTAAAGCCAGTCATTTCTATGAAATATGCACCAATATTTTACTGCCTTAATTTTCTGTGATAGCATCTGGTGCCTTTCCTAAATGGATAAAATATATAAATGTCTTGACAATGCTACATATTATCTCTAAAGTTGGCAGATACGTTTTTGGATTGACCTTAAAAAAATTGATGAAAGACAGTCACATCAAAATATTTTCCTTTAGAAGATCCAAAACCAGAAAAGCCTAATATGACAACATTGCCATTACATATGTTTTGTTTTTAGTTCCTATTAAAAAGAATTTGCCAGCAACCATGTTTAATCTAAATAGTTAATGCTATAAAAGATCTAAGCAAATAGACAAATAGTTGAGTTATTTAAAAACTATTTTCAGAATAAAAAAATAAGATTAAATATACAATCATTCTGATTTTTGAAACTCCATGTAATTTGGACTATTCCCTGTTATTTAGATATTACTTTGCATTACTGGTAACCATGCAATAAATACCAAATTAGAATTTAACAAACTGATATTACACTAGAAAGATGAATAATTCACATTTATATTCTAACAGTTATTTCTTTGATGGTAATTTGGTTCATATATATTTTAAATTATTCTTTTAAGTTTCTATCTGTTCCAACATTCATTATATTTGGGGGCATGATTCCTTCTGTTAAGATGCTATGACCCCTGAAAGTATTAATGAATAATTGAGATTAAATTAAATGCTTTAACAGCTACTATTACAAATATCAGTAATGAGCTTTTTGCTCTCAAATTTAAACAAAGACTTAACAGTCATAATGACTTCAAGCATGTATGTTGTTACAACTAAATATCATACTTCCCAATGGGACTAAGAGATAATTAAGAATCATCTGATGGACATTTGACATAACAGTAAGAATAGCCTGGATCTTGTAAAATCATATCACCTCAACCAGTATATTCAAAAGATAGAATTAACCTCATAGACTCTACATTTCCTGTTGATCAGATATTTCCTAAACTGAATGGTATTGGAATAATATGTTTGCTACTAATTCTTTTTGTGTCATGATAATAGGTTGCCATACTCTCAGAACCAACAGCCAGACCTTGGAGCAGCCCTCCCAACCAAGAGCAGGGACCTCGGAGCTGCTCTCAGACCCAAGATCCTAAACCTCGACATAACTGCCCATTATTTGCATTTTAAAATATTAAAAAGGGGGAGATGTGGGAAGCAGTCTTTATTTAGTAGAATCAGACTAGGTTGAGCCATGGGACACAGATCCCTGGCTTCTAAGAACTGCCAGGAAGTATGTGCACTGTATCAGAGTGGTTCCCTGTCTCCTTCTGGAATTTTTCCCTGAGACAGTGGCTTCCCTAACTCCACCCTATTCTGTCCATCACAGAAGAAGCTCCTCTCAGTCCTGGCCACCTTTACCTGTATATTTTAAATAAAAGAGAGTTGGGTGAGTTGTTGTTGTAAGAGGCCAGAGCTGGTATGGCCAGACCAGTCATGACCCCTCTCATATAAAAAGAATATTGGCTCTTGTGTGTTTACTGAGTAGATTAGTTTTTTGGGTGATCGAGTGATATACAGCCAACATCCTCCTCTGACAGTTAACCCTTTTCTCCTCCACGCATGATGTGGCAGAGAGGACCCTGACAGATAAGGGAAAAGAAAATAAAAGAACTAGGACAAGAGTCAATCTGGATAATTTAAGCTCAAAAACTAAAGGAATTATATATAGCCCACACTACAGTTCATCCCTGTATCCTAAATGCATCTCATGCATGCATTCCTTTAAGAAGAAAAGAACTGAACCCCAAAAGTTCCATCAAATCTACCCATTCCATTCTAAGAGAACTTTCTAAAGATCAGATTAATTCATTTTTAATACACAGAAATACATATTGTAACACATTTTATATGAAATATATGGTATGTTATGCATAGAGTAAGGGTCATTAATTTAAGAAACAATATGCAATCCTAAAATTACTTGTGTTTGATGAATTGCTTTATAATTAGGTAACAGTTATAAATGAAAGTGTCTATTGAATTCAAAATGAAGCAGACACTTTTAGTTCTAAAAATAATTGAAAAAGAATTCAGTAGGTTACATCTCTCTTTAGGTATGTGGTTTGGTTGTAATTATGGTGAAAGATTTTGGAAAAAACTTTTCCTAAAATCATTACCATATTAACTTCCATAGTAACTTTATAAAAAGAGGAGAAAACATTTCTTACCAATAAATATTGCAGAACAGATGATTTCATTAGGTGAAAGAACCTACAAGAAGGGATGCTGATTTTCTAGCAGGCTTTGAGTTTAGGTGATTGGATGTTATCTGGAACTGCTTATTCACAAAATAATTCCTCAAGCACATTCTTATTAGAACTCAAATCTGCACCCAAAATATATCAGGAAGACTCAGAAAAGTAAAAACAAATATAAGCCCTGGATAATATGGTGAGATTATTTTCTTCTATAACTAATATAGAGTGTTTGGTAACATGGGGAATTCAGTGCAATGGCTATATTTTGACATATGTAATATAATTGGAAGACACTATTCTCAGAAATTATAGAGAAATGAAATTTAAATAATAAATTATAAAGTGCATGAGTGCACAACCAAGAGACAGGGGAGCACAAACAGGGATAGAAAATACCAATCATTTCAAAGGACAACAAGACTTAATCCCATTAGAAATGATCAGAAGAGGGAGAATGGATTACATTGAAATGGGTCTTGAGTTCAGAAGGTAGCAGAATTTTTCTAGGACTTTGTAGAATGAACAGTAGTGGAACAGATCCCAGGTTATGTGTGGATGCTCATTGTCTCTTCCAACAGAGTCAAGCAACATTAGAGATAGCTATTGAAAACCACTGTTAATTGAATTCTTGTAAAGTGAAGTGCTCTCAGTGGAGAATAGTATTGTTTTCTAAGTTCAGCAGGAAAAGTAACAGGGGAAGAAACCTGTGAAGCAGGGGATGTGGCTGATTCTAGATCTGATTTGCAGTATTGCTGTTTCTATTATTACCATTAGTACTGCTATTTTGTAATACACAAAAGTAAGCAGACATGTGCTGATAACTCTACAACCTCTAGTACACAGACCTGATGAAACCTGTAGTTCTCATAAAGCTGACAATGACTGGCATAGCCTGCAAAACACTAGCTGAGAGCAGATTCCACAGCAGTAGGAAGCAAGGCACTAGATAGATGTTAAGGGGATGAGATGACTATCAAAATCTAGAGGAATCCTCTAGTGTCTTGAGTTCATGAAGAACCTTGAAAACCCCTCATTGAAATCTCCTCTGTATGCCATTCTACCAAAACATAAAAGTAACCTCACTAGTGTGTCTGAAATTCCAACATGGAGATGTATCCATTTACATGAAACATTATGCATTTCCTAAACCCATAATAATAATCACTAAAGGACAATCTTTTTCTACATTCACCCAAAATTAGAAAACTAAAGTACTCTAGCATGAGACTTGAAAACTTGGAAGGACTCATGAAGAATATTGACACAAAAAGGGAGAATCTTTCATTTTTGTGTTTTCTATATTTTTCAGTTTGGTGGAATTTGTGTGTTTTTAGTTACTACACAAATGTTTAGTAACAAATAGTGCTAGAATAAATACTGGTGAACACTCAGACACTCCACATTGCAGGAGCTTGAATTCAAACAGAAGCCATAAATTCACACACAGAGATCTGAAGGGGAGCCTGCAGAAGTCACCCAGTCTGGACATTCCAAGGACCCATGAGTGTATGTAATGACCAGAATTGGCTGAATTCAGAAGGGATCCTGTGGGCATGTTTTCACTTCATCACCAAAGAAAGGGAAACCTTGTCTCCAAACAAAGGATCACTTTAAATATGAATGTGTGTCTTTTACAGAAAGAGAACTAACTAAATGTTTGTCCATAACCAGGAAAGTAAATCCTAGGAAAATGTTAGTCATGTGAGAACTTTGGTTAGATGTGTTACTTTAGGTATTTTCTTTGTCTGTCTGTTCTCTGCTTCCTCATCTGAAGTGAATAAATCAGATATATTATTAAGGTAAATGATAAGAATGGAGACACTAAAATTTCTGTAATTATTCATGTCAGTCTGTATTCAGTACACATTTTTCCACTTTTAACTGTGATTATTAATTTATCCTGATTTAGAAATAAATGCTGATAATCTTTCTGATGTTTTCCTTTCAGATAATTTAACTGTTTTGGTAATTTGGCCTACTTGATTCATTACATGGAAAAATGAATGATGTAACTGAAGTTATTTTCTGGGGCCTTTCTCAAAATCCAGAGGTTGAAGGAGCCTGCTTGATGGTGTTCTCATTCTTCTACACAGTCATTCTTCTGGGAAACCTCCTCATCATGCTGACCATCTTCATGGGGAATCTTCTAAAGTCTTCCATGTATTTCTTCTCAACTCCTTGTTTCTTGTGGACATTTGTTTCTCAGCCACAGTACCCAAGACGATTGTTGACCTTTAGCAAAGAGCAAAACTATCTCATATGAAGGGTGCATATTGCAACTCTTTGGAGTACATTTCTTTGGAAGAACTGAGATTTTTATCCTTATAGTAATGGCATATGATTGTTATGTAGCTATCTGCAAACCCCTGCACTATATGACCATCATGGACAGGGAAAAGTGCCATAAAATGTTGCTGGGGAGCTGGGTAGGTGGGTTCATATACATTGTCATCACCGTGTCCCTAGTAGTTCAGCTACCCTTCTGTGGACCCAATAAGATCAATCACTACTCTGTGATGTTCACCCTGTGCTCAAACTTGCATGGACACATGTGTTACCAGTGGTGTTGTGACAACCAACAGTGATACTGTCACTCTGGGGAGCTTTGTGATCTTGCTCATCCCCTATACTGCCATTCTGGTGTCACTGAGAAAGCAGTCAGCAGAAGGAAGATGCAAAGCTCTGTCCACCTGTGGAGCCCACATTGCGGTGGTCATCATCTTTTTTGGTCCCTGTACTTTCACATACATGCACCCTGATGTTATGTTTACAGAGGATAAGATGGTGGCTGTGTTTTACACCATTATCACTTCCATACTAAACCCCGTGATTTACACACTGAGAAATGCAGAAGTAAAGAATGCCATGAAAAAAATATGGGTTAAGAAGGCTTTCTGGAATGCTGACAGCAAATATTTGGAGATAATAATTCAAACTGGATTAATGTAAATGTGGAAGGCTTTGTTAAGTCATCTGTACAATGAACAAAATAATAACATCAAAGAATTTTCAGAAGTAACAAATGCAAGAAATACATATTGCACAGAATTAGGGTATTCTTAATCATGATCATTATATTGACTACTTCATAATCAGATAATGTTCTAAATATCCAAAATCACAGGAGTCTTAATATGCTCAGAATCTCAACATGATCAGAGTAAACATCAGTGTTTTCTCCTCCCACTTTTTGTCTCCTGCCATATTCTTTAAGTGATTAAAAACCTACTCTGAAATATTTGAGGTTATTTCTGGCATTGAAAACTATGCTTGAATATGGCATTTGCAGGTAAATGGATGGAACCAGAGAATATCAAGCTAAGTGAAATAAACCACTCCCCAAAAAACAAAGGCCAAATAATTTCTCTGATAAGCAGATGCTGTTACATCTGTTACATACAGCATTTGTGGGTGGGTAAGGAAGAACAAAGGAACTTTGGATTGTGCAGAGGGGAGGGAGGGGGAAGGGGGGCAGTGGGGATGGGAAGGACAGTAGAATGAGACAGACATTATGACCCTATATACAGGTATGATCACAAGACCAGCGTGACTCTGTACCATGTACAGCCAGAGGAGTGAAAAGCTATGCTATATTTGTGTGCAATGTGTCAAAGTGCATTCTACTGTCATGTATAACTAAATAGAGCAAATTAAAAAATAAAAAAATCAATAATGTATAGTTTGGATGAATGATAGAATATATAAACACATGAAATCTTAGCTAATGAATTTTGATGTAAGTCTCACAAAATAGTGAAAACTCAGCCTAGTAATCTTGGAATGAGATCAGAGTTGTGCTCAGAAAGTTAGAGATAAAACACAAACTCAAAAGAGAAAAAAATTTGCTTTCATTTGTTGGTCTTGGGAAAAAGAAGTCTTTTCTATTCTTGGGTTGATTTTCTTTATACACACCCTACTGTCTCCAACTTCTGTCAAATGTACCATCTCACTAACTTACTTCTTCTGACTCTCATCTTTGCTTGCCATCTGTAACAGGTCTAAGTGACTAGTAGCCAAACTCAATAGAGTGAATGAAAACAAAGTCACATATGAGAACTAGGCTACTGTGACTCATCCAAAGTATAAATACAACCTTATTAAAAGCAAAAATGTTAAATGTTTAAATGGTATTAAATTAAATGTCAAAAACCATGATTCCTATAATATTTGAGCCAAACAGCTTTACTGCATAGAGTGAGTCACTTGTCATTGACTGGAAAAACACTATAGCCACCTCTGCATTACAGAAGAGTCCCATACTGGACAAATATTCTTTTATTATTAACTTTTATATACCCTGGGGTAGATTTTCTTCCTCACCATGAACCATGACCTGCACATCATTCTTCATGGTAAATAAACATATCACTAATTGTCTCTCTGCCATTGTTTCCTTGTCACATCCACAAATCTAATAGTATAGATGCTACATCAACTTAGGATTGTGTTTATAGTTGGGGTGGAATATAATATGGTAAAGACCATGGTGCTCAAAAGTGATATCTGGTGTTGGTGAATTCCCAAAAATAAAGGTGGAAATATTTTAGATCTGCAAGACATCTATATAAGTAGCTATAACAAAAGTGTAAGCCTTGCTTTAAAACTATGCATATCCATGGCTAGTGCCCCAGCTTGGAGAAGCATGCACTGGGCTTCCATGTGCCTCTAGTAGATCAATTATGAAATGAAAAGTAGATTTATGCTCCTCACAGTATGTGGATAATTAATATCACCTTCTGGCATTTTCTGGAAATATAACAAACTATTCTAAGACAGTCTGGACTCATTTAGCCAGGAATATGAACTATACAAACATCTGTATTTTTAACTATGCCCTCTAGCTATTTTCATACAGTCAATAGAACGTCTGCATACTCAGATTAAAAAATGGGGAATAGATGATTCTTGCTGTACTTAGAAAACAAGAGATGTATGCATAAATGGGAATCCAACAGCACCATCTGCTCTGCTAAAACTGAACTGAATTTAGAAAACTAGGTTATATGTATGTTTTCCATTCAATAACTTTTTCCCACACTAGTCTTTCCATTATGCCATTGAACTAATGGATTAATCTCTTGGGGGTACTTGTGATATCAGAATGCTGATGCCCCTGGGAAAGTACCATTTTACCGATTTGTGCTTTTCAAAGATTAAGTAGAACACATAGAAGATGACACAATTTTCCATCAGTGGCTTTATAGACTAACACTCTTTCATAAAAGTTTCTCTGAGTCAGTTTCCATCGGAGGAACTGTGATTCCTAAGAAGATGAATGAGAATCATGAGAACTCACACTCTCCCCAGTCTAGTGAAGGAGGTGGTCAACAGAGCATTTGATTCTGTGACTGCAGGAGCATAAGCATGACTGCTACCCTGGAGTATGATGGCCTTGCAGTCACAAAATGGCAGGCGTGACTTTGGTTGGAGACTTTAAAAAAAAAAAAAGCATTTATTTTTTAAAAGTGAATGTGTGCATTACAGGAAAAATAAAAACACAAGCAAGTAACAAAGTCATCCAGTCACAAGCAGCTTAGTTGGACGTGTCCCTCCAGGTTGTATGTATATGTATACAACATCAGAAAAAGCTTGTATGTATCGTGCTTTTACACACATCATGAATATTCACCCATTCAAAATCCCAAAGCTACATGAGTATTTTTGATAACCAAGAATACACCATACCCACTCAATCTGTTATCCTTCTTGGGGACAAAAATTTTACCAAAGACCAATGGCAACAGACCTCTAGATAGACTTTGGTAGAATTAAAACTAAAATAATGCATTCCCTTAATGATAAATTTAAAATGAGACAAAGCAACAGAAAACACCAAGATTATTTCATTACCAGATTTCTACTACTAAAATATTAGCAAGAATGCATGTTCTCAATGAATTAAAATATTCCTACAGTACAGCCAGAAGATGCACACCCAGTGGCTCACATCAAAATGTAAGTCCTTGAGCACTTGCTCCCATCTTTCAGTATTTGTGCCCTTGTGCCCCTCTGCTGCTAGCCTAATGAACAAGTCCTGATACACACTGCCCAGGGTGGTGGGTGGGGGAATGAGAAAATATACATAGAGAAGCACTCTGTGCCCCTTAGTTCAGATTGTCTAACCATTGTTATATGTGCAGTTTGGTTAATATTTCTGGGTATTAAAGGATAAGTCCTAATGCCAAAGTTTAAAAGTAGCAAAATAATCCCTATATAAATATCCTCTTGTTAGTTTTTTGGAAGAACTATCTTCTGGGAATGACCTTTGTTAATTTACCTCTGGGAGCTAGGGGTAGTCCTGAATTTAGTCACTGGAATGGTGAAGAGGCACTGGAATGGTGAAGAGGAAGAAGGGGGAGGGGGAGGGCTCTTTGCTAGTATCTCCATACCTGGAAGACAAGTGTAAATTATAACCACAGATCTGTATGTGCATTTTTGGTAAAGTAGTTGTGTTCATTGTGCACAAAGTTCATACTGTATTTCACAACATTAAGATTTCTAGATGTCCTGAGGTGACAGGGAAACATAAAAAGTAGAGCAAGTGAATTAGCCAACTTGTAAATATCTTTTTGTTATAATTGATAGAAAAGATGCATCTTGGTTGGAAACTTCTTTGATGAAAAGATGGAAACCATTCTAATTTTCAGGATGTGTATTTAATTATCAAATAAAATGTTGATCTTTTGAATTATAATAATGATAACTAGGGATTTTTAATCCCTGTTATCTATCAAATTTAGCAGAATATTTTTACATCTTTCTCTCCTAGTATGACACTTTAAATTTTTTTTTGTAGCTGAACAGAATGCCTTTATTTTCTTTGTTTATTTTTTATGTGGTGCTAAGAATAAAACCCAGTTCCTCATGCATGCTAGGCAAGCACTCTGCCAATGAGGTACAGCCCCAGCCATGACAGTTACTCTACTCCTTAGGTTCTATGGAAGCATTCACTAGGTTTTACATTTACATATTTTCAAAACTTTGTTAAGATTTAGCTCACATAGAATAGAATTCACTTACTCCAAGTGTGCAATTTAAGGACACTTACAACACAGAATTGTGCAGGCATCAACATAACCTAAGTTTAGAACATCATTCATCCTGCAAAGTGAAACTCATGCTCTTAGCAAGAACAATGCATTCATTACTCACAGCCAGCATCTTTCTCAGCCCTTAGTAAATCCTAATATTTCTACACTGTATGTTTGACCTTTTGTAACATGCTTCTTTAATCATCATTTACATAGAGTTTTCATGCATTTTGCAGCATGTTATCAGTATTTATTACTTTTTATTATCAAATAATATTCCATTTATCAGTTGACAGGTATATGGTTTCTAGATTCTAGCTATTTTGAATAATGTTTCCAGGAGCATGGTTTATAAGTTTTTGTGCAAACATGTGTTCATTTCTCTTGGATGTTTCCCTAAAAATGGAATTGCCAGACCACAACTTCATATGTGACCTGCTGAGGAATAGTAAAACTGTTTTTCAGAGTGGAAGCACTATTCCGTGTTTCCACCGGCAATGTTTGAGAGCTCCAGTTGATCCACACCATGGCTGTCACTTGCCACTTTCCATTCCTAGTGGCAAAGACTGAGAGGTCCTCTTTCTGTACACTTTTTCACTGCTTTTGGTATTGCCTGTACTTGATTTGGACATTTAATTAGGTGTCCAGTAGTATCTCATTTTTGTTTTGATTTGCATTTTCCAATGACCTACATTGAGGTGCTTCAAAAGCTTACTAGTCATCTATCCTCTTTGGTGATGTGTCTGCTAAAGACTTTGACCCAATTTTAAATATGTTTGTTTGTTTTCTTATTATTGAGTTTTAAGGATTCTTTGTGTATTCTGGATAATGGTGATTTATAAGAACTTTTTGCTAATATTGTCTCCAAGTATGTGGTTTGCTTTTTAATTTTCTTATACTGTGTTTTATAGAAAGGAAAAATGTAATGTTATTTCAGATATAATCAGAACATCTGATATAATATAATCAGAACATCAACTCTTTCCTCCTTTATGAATGTCTGTTTTATGTCCATGGCAGCCCCCCAAAGGATTATGGATTTTCTCACCAAGCAGAATATCATCTCCTACAATGACTGCATAGCCCAGATATTCACATCCTCTTCTTTGGTGCCACCAAGATATCCACCCTGGTGTCCCTGGCTATGACCACTATACAGCCACCTGCAGGCCCCTCCACTCTCTGGTCATCTTGCTCAGATAATGTTTTTGTTATCCAGGGTTGTGTGGTTGTCGTGTCCCTCGCCCGCAAGAAAGCACGACACAGGAATCTTCCTTCAGCAGTTTAATCAGGACCTTAATATTATAAAACCATGGTTTTTCTTCTTCTTCCTCTTGAGCCAAATTCATACACTTTTATACTCTTGCAATAGCCAATCTACTCCTGCCACTTGGCCTATGTTCATAGGTGCTCCCACTTGCAACAGTTGGCTTAACCAAATATGGGCTTGTTTACCTAGAAAGCACTTCAGGAAACCAGCGCCATCTTATCATGGTGGTGAGGCGGCTCGCCACAGCTCCCCCTTCTTTATTTTATGAACACAGGTGAAGGTAGAGGCCCTATCTTACTGTGCAAAAGTGGCAAATAGTGAACGTCAGTCCCAGAGTGGCGCCTTCTCCAGGCCTGATATCACCTAAGCCGATGCCTTTTTTCGTAGGGTGGGACGTGGACATCAAACCCACATGCAATAGGGCATGCCTTCCTTGAGGTTCAAAAATAAAACTCTCAAGTGCAGTGCTTTGCCTCGCATCCTGTGTCCATGAAGACGTAGCGGTATGGAAAACCATACTAGGGGGAGCTTATCCAGCTTACGCAACTGCAAAGGCCTGAGGTAGGAAAACACATCACCCTACTTGCCAATGCTGCACAATACAGGGGCACCATAATGAACACAAGGCATACAGTAACAGTTCTCTCCTCCAACATCATTGTTATAGCTCAAGATCAAAAGTGGAAGTTACAAGACAATAGAAGCCTTAATTAGTACAAGAAATCCCCAGGATGCAAATACACAGTCCTCAAAGAAAAGTATATAGTAATTATAGCAGTACCCTGCAGACACCTAGCGTAAATGATAATTTTAACTCTAACAGAGATATACTAAAAATGTCACTTATTCCCGTGCCAGATTAGCCAACCACACAGAAGGTGACACCCCTTGTTTAATGGCTAACACAGCCTGAATTAACACCGCCTTTTCACGTGCTTGACGCACTCTTAGCTTGCAAATAAACCAAAGGCAAAGGCAAATACCTGCAAGACAAATACATCCAAAGATCCCCACACCAACCCATTCTTTAAAATAACTAAAGGCAGAGGTGAGCCAGCTAGAGAACTGACTCAAAGTAACAGGCTTAACACGGGTGTCATTTAAAATCACAATCTGCAATAATTGTTGAGTCATCATCTGTTCAGCTTCTAGGGACCAATTGCCTGCAAGAAAGGTGGAAATCAAGTGGCTTTGATTTTTTGCTTCTTCATATCTTACTGGAGTTATACACATGTGTTTATGATTCCCGATGCATCCAACTTGTGCAATGTTGAAAAGTTCATCCAACTGTACTTGTAGTAAATCTATCCTTTGATTCGCTGCCAAGATCCCTGATAGGATATGTCTGTTAATGCAGTCCTGGGATTCCAGTACCTGTGCAGTTTGCTGTATGACTTGATTAATGGTTTGTGCTGTTTGAACTTGATTGGTCATGGCTAGACAGCGGTAGTGGCTGTAGCAGCAGAGACAGCAATAGCAGTTATTATGGCTGCGGTAATGCCAAAGTCTCTCTTTTCTCTGAAGAGGTTCACCAACGGAAAATTATCTGGATTGACCTCCACTGGGACAGGTACAAAGGTGGGTACCTTTACAATCACAGCAACAGATTCACTACCGTTCCAACACTCTGAAAGCAGGCAGGTAATATTGTCATTAGAACAATTTAAAATCACTTTTGAACTGTTTGATAATAGAAATAGAAAAGGAGGGGCAGGCGGCGAACAATGTCTGTCAGCCGCAGAATTATCATGTGCATCCAAAGTTAAAAAATTAATGGTAAAAAGAGCCAAAGACAAACGCTCTTTAGGAGTACGGCTTGCTCCTATTCCCCCTTTTTGTCTTTGTAAAAGTTCTTTAATCGTTTTATGAGCTCTCTCCACGATTTCCTGACCTTGGGGGTTGTAAGGTAAGCCATGAGTCAGTTGCACTCCCATAGTGGAGCAGAAAGAGGTGAATTGTTGACCAGTGTACGCCGGCCCATTATCTGTCTTCAAGGAGCATGGAAGGCCCCAGGCGGCCCAAGCCTCTAGGCAATGGGAGATGACATGATGGCCTTTTTCTCCTGCCAAAGCAGAGGCATGCATAATTCCAGAGAAAGTATCTACTGAGACATGAACATATTTTAGGGAACCAAACTCTGTAATATGAGTTACATCCATTTGCCAAATCGTAAGAGGTCGCAAGCCTCGGGGGTTAACACCAAGAGAAGGGAGATGGTGAAATGGAACACAATGGGAACAATCTAAGACAATCTGTCTCGCTTTTGTTCGAGGAATAGAGAAGCGCTTACGAAGTGTTTGGGAGTTAACATGAAACTTATTATGAAAGTCTCGAGTACTGTCAAGAGAAGAAAGAAAACAAATTGTACAGGTAGCGGCATCTGCCCTTGCGTTTCCTTCAACAATAGGTCCAGGGAGAGCCGTATGAGCTCTTATATGTACAGGATAAAAGGGTGCAGAATGGCCCAAAATTAAATTTTGTAACTGAGTAAATAAAGATGAAACCTTGTTGTTAGGATTGATGGCACCTACAGTTTACAACACCTTAAGTGCTCCTTAGAGAAGTTCTCTTATTCCCTGGGTTCAGGCTGACTGAGGGCAAAAGATCCAAATACTGGTGTATCTTGCCTTCTGTACTCCAATCTCTAAGTTTGATCTTAATCATCCAGCAAGCCAGTCTCACCAGTCATAAAGTAAGAGTACTGGGCTTTAACTTTAATGTCCATAACTTTACAGTTATTTACCCTTTTATCTAACTGGAGTCTGCATTAGTTCTGGAAGTTACCACTATTTGTTTTGGTATCTGTTACCACTATTTGTTAGGTGATGGCTTATTATCACAAGTTACCTAGGTTGCGTGTTCTTGAAGCAGCTACTTCTGCAAAACATTAATAGGTAACAGTTTTACAAAATGAAATAAGTAAGAGTAAAAATATATTCTGCTTGTATAATAGCTATTTTGAATTTTGACTGAGAACCACATTATATTCCCTATTTGAGATTATGGTAATTTTACAACAAAAAAACCAATCTTTTGATTATAACTTTAATAAGCTGAAGTCTGACTTATTTTGGAGTCACTCTAACATGCAGTAAGGTGGGAGGCAGAGCCTTATCTCAGGTAAGGCGTGACTCTTTACAGATCTTAAGTGTTTTAATCCTACAACTAATTTTTTGTCCCTTTTGTCATGACCAGCATGACCAAATTTTTAAGTTCAGTGAGGGTCAAAGGAGTATTAGAAAATAAAGGTTTATAAACACAGATTTTGAAGATTAAGCTGAGATCAGATGGAGCTCTGTTCTCTGATGGAAATGTAGATCTAAAGAGTTATGTTAGCAACATTTATACATGTCTTATTATTAAGTTAAAGACTATGTAAGCATTATTCTTTGTTTTTAGGAGAGTTACAGAGACTAGACCATCTACATAACTTTTTTTTACAACTGCAAAGTGCAATGTTAGGAACTCTGTGTAGTTCTCAAAGAAGTCCACTGTCCAAAGTTACTGTAAGGTGGGCAGGAACTAGAGAAGGGAACTGATGAAACACTGGTTATCTAGCAAAACAATTTCTTTCTGTCCAAGAGCTGTGTGCTTGATATCAATGTAAGAGCTGATAGGACTCCTGTACAGAGCCTCCCCAGGGAGGTTACTGCCACAGCAGTTAGGCATCTTGTGCTCCTACACAGGAACACTTCCAGGCACCAGGCATGCTACAGTCATGAAGTTAGGGACCCCAATCTCAGTCATTGTTGTCCCATTTTTGCTATAATGCATTATACTCTTTCTTAAATGTTATTTTAAGAAGTTTATATATATTGATTTCTGAGTTCATATAAACATTAGTTAACACAGTCTAACATTATATCCAAAACAGGAATCAATCAAAGAAAGGCTGAGAGAGCTTTTAAATTTTCTTTTGTGTAGCAAAATGCTTTTACCTTCTACAATATGAACCTTTAAACAAATCAGGCTGTCACTAACTCTTAGATATATATTTACATTTAAATTTTTATCTCAGTGAAATAAGTAACCAATGTTACATATACCTTACTGATAATATGTCCCATAATAGAACATTAAACGATAGAAATAAATCCCCAATTAAAATTTACTCTTTATAAGTTTAAGATTACCATTACAGACAAGTTTAATCTGGAGAATAGCACAGCTTGATAAATTTCCTGCTTTAAAAACTTGTATACCTGAAAAATATGAACACATTTCATATACAACTAGAAACCATTTCACAATTACCTTGACACTTTTTTCTTACCAAATTTAGTTTCTTAAGAAAAATGTAGACTCTGTAACACAGTACAATACTTTAACAGTTGTTTAACCATAATTGTATACACCCCAATTTTTAAGACTAATTGTTCTAAAGAATAAAACTTAATAGACACAAAGTTAAGAGTAAATTAGTGTTTCTAAGAAATCCTTGTCATTTTACCATGTCATTTTATCATGTAGATTAAACTTTGGTGTATATCAGAACATTAGTATTTTGCCTTAGGAAAAACCTTTAATAGCTTTAGCTGTCTCACATACACACAACCAATTTAGTTTCACATAAACATGTTGAAACTTGCCCTTTACTTACATAGACTTTCTTAGCACTTACTTAGACCCTCATGTATTTTATCACACAAGCACTTTCTTACCCAGAAACAATTTCTTTTTTCTTTTACTAAATATATTTCCATACCCACACCCTTTTATTTTTTTTCCTATCTGTTGACCCCTTTTTGTTCACATTCTGAAACAACTCGTATGAAATTTTTGAATTTAGATAAATTGCTCTATTTTTAATAAGATTAAATATTTTGTTGTTTATAGTACTCTAATTGAAACACAGTTGAAACCTTTAGAACCCTTTGTATATAGAATTGTACTTGTTAAGACATAACTCTTAGTAACCTTGTTTTTAGTTTAGTGATGACACAAAGCAAGTTTAAACCCTTTTTATTTACCAACCTATGAAAGCACCAATAATGTTTAAGTATGATACTCCATGGAATTTAAGGAGTTAAGAGTACTTGATGTTATTTAACAATGAGCATTTTAATTTTGTAAATTAATCAGATGTCTCTACAAACACATTTAAGTAATCCCATATATGTTAACTCTAATTTACTTATTCTGTAAAAACCAAGAAAGCAGGCAGGTGTCCTGAACAGTATTTGCTGTCTCTTTCCTGTTGAAGAAAAGTCCTAGAAACAATTGATATTAGACATTGTTTAACATCAACATTTCATTAGTTTGACCACCTAGAGACTTGCAAGTTATTTTTAAAGACATTTCACTTTTATTAGTTTACTCAATTTAAATTGAACCCTTTTAAATCACGTGAATAAAAGTATTTGGATCCATTTTTAAATTTTAATTTTAGGAGCGCTCAGTTTTGATGCAGACAAGACATGACACCAGACAGCACGACATACAAATAGCACAAAATCAAAGGCCTTGTAACTTTATAGGTGAATCTCCATTGCAATGTAACAGATGTTCAAAAACTTTAGTTGAATAAAAAATAGAACTGATCAAAAAGAGAAAAAAAAATCATTAACCTAGGTATGCAAGATCAAAATTATGAGCTCAAAAATACAGCATTAAAAAAAACAAAACAAAACAAGAATCCTGGAAAATGAGTTAATTCTGTGTAGCAGTCCAGAAGTTTAAAACAGACACCCTTTTGTTTTCTTTTTCTTATCTTCAGGTTACCCCCCTTTCCCGCTGAGACTGTTGCAGTTTACATTCCAATGCAGGCTTCAGCAAGGCCAGGCAGGGGGGAGGGAGGATCACCCAGGACTTTTTAACCCTTTTTCTTCCTGGTTGAGAAATCAGGTTAGGTTTGAATGCAGAAAATCACAAAACATTATTTCTTACTACTTTTGAGGAATGGAGCTGCTGAGATCTCTGCCTAGGGGGAGGACTGCTTCAAGGACATGGGTGTTCCCTCCCTAGGTGGCCATGGAGCTGCGTGGAAGGGATCAGGAGGGGGGCCTTTTTCTGTCTCTTGTGATAGTTTCTCTTGATCCAACAAGCCCTTATCTAAAAACCAAGGGGCTTTGTCTTCTACAGCTTTTAAAAACTTTCTAGCTGAGGAAACCTCTAAAGGTGCTCCATTAGCCTTTAATAAAGCCTTTAATAGTCCTTCCATGCGAAGGAAGGCAGCGGCTAAGCCTGCATTTGTTAATGGGCCACCTATTTCTCTACAAGCTTTCATCCATGCCTCTATGTCTTTGCTTTTAAATGGATTAATAGCATTTCTGCATTCTCTTGTACATTGTTCATATACTAATTGTTTAATTAAAGGCATAGCTACATCAGCATCCCCGAAGATCTTCCCTGCTGCATCTACCATTCTAGCCACGAAATCTGAAAAAGCTTCTGTGGGGCCTTGGACAATTTTTGTTAAGTTACCTTGCACCTCTCCTTTATTAGGGAGTGCTTTCAGGCAGCAATGCAGATCTTATTAATTTGTTCATAAACCTCTAATGGAAAGCCTGTTTGCTGATTGGCAAATCTACCCTGCCCCAGAAGCATATCCACATCCCAGGCAGGTTTGCCCATAGCTTGGTTGTGTGCAGCCTGTTCATTGGCCCCCTCTAACACGAAGGCTCTCCAGTCTAAATATTTACCTGGGGAAACACAAGCTTTCACTAAACTGGCCCAGTCCGAGGGGGTCATGCAGAATCTATTGAGCCCCTCTATTTGGGCGATAGTAAAAGTAGCATCCACACCATAAGTGCGGACAGATTCTGCTATATTCTTTATCATTTTAAATTCTATGGGTTCCTGATGTCTTCCCTCATCATTGTCCTGGAATACAGGACAGGCAAACCCCAACTCTACATGGGCAGCCCTCCAAGCTGCAGAGTTAAAAGTTCTACCCGTGCTCGGAACCCCTCCCACATATGGGGGAGGATCATAGGCCAGAGCTGGCTTCTGTTCTTCCTCATAGTCCTTTTGTCTAAAATCTTTTTGCCTCTTAGTTCCCCCTTCTTTTATCTTTATCTTCCGTAAGTGTTGTGTTAGTTCTTTCACTTTCTCATCACTGTCTGATTCTGACTCCCCTGTTTCTTCTGGTGTTCTAAGGGCTTTTAAATCTGGGTATAGTCTCCTCTTTGGAATAGTTTCATAAACCTGCTCTCCTGCACTATGTTTACTGGAAGTACTCATAGAATCCTCGGACTTCTCCTCATGTAGTTGTTCAAGAACTGCCTGTCCTTTATGAATAGCTTCCTGACATCTACCATCAAGAATACATCCTTTTATTAATTTCCATAGTGGTATCACTCCTTTCTCCAATTGTCCCTGCCTCTGAAGAAAATCCAAATCTCTTTCCAACTTATCCCAGCTGGCAGGAGTCAAGCTTCCGGAGACAGCAAACCATGGGGCTGCTTTATCAATTCTTACAAGGAATGTTTCTAAAGTACTGCGTTTAACCTTGAGCTCTTTAGAGCGCAACAAAAAATCTAAAGGCTGTACTAATGAACTAGATGGAGAATTGCCCATAATGAAAGCAGCGTTCAGAGCAAGCAGAATGAAAGCGAAAACAAAATATCTTTCTTTGTTGACCGACTACACAAAGTCAGTTGAATTTATCTTTGCTGACCGACTACACAAAGTCGGTTGAATTTATCTTTGTTGACCGACTACACAAAGTCGGTTGAATTTATCTTTGCTGACGGACTACACAAAGTCAGTTGAATTTATCTTTGCTGACCGACTACACAAAGTCGGTTGAATTTATCTTTGCTGACCGACTACACAAAGTCGGTTGAATTTATCTTTGCTGACCGACTACACAAAGTCGGTTGAATTTATCTTTGTTAATCGACTATGCAAGGTCGATTCCCGCTCTCTCTCTTTATACAGAGGAGCGCCCCACTATGTGTGGACCCCACTTACCTGTGGTACTTACCGGTGCACCCCCTGACCACTGAAAGTTCTGACTCCCGGGTTTCGGCACCACTTGTCGTGTCCCTCGCCCGCAAGAAAGCACGACACAGGAATCTTCCTTCAGCAGTTTAATCAGGACCTTAATATTATAAAACCATGGTTTTTCTTCTTCTTCCTCTTGAGCCGAATTCATACACTTTTATACTCTTGCAATAGCCAATCTACTCCTGTCACTTGGCCTATGTTCATAGGTGCTCCCACTTGCAACAGTTGGCTTAACCAAATATGGGCTTGTTTACCTAGAAAGCACTTCAGGAAACCAGCGCCATCTTATCATGGTGGTGAGGCAGCTCGCCACATGTGGTGTCATACACAGTTGCAAGCATTGAAGACTGAAGACCCCTAGCCCCTCTCATTCGGTTGCTTGATGTCTCTTCAGCTATACACATTGGTAGTGGAGCAGATCATCCCCAGGGTGCTCTCAAATTTGTTATTCTATAAATTATTCTGCCCTTCATGATCCCACACTTAATGGGCATTATAATACTGTTATCAGAGCAAAGTGTAAAAACTGTAGTTATCTCCTGATTTATTAAACATATATTGTGACTGAGATGCCTACCATAGGTAGAAATATGCCCTAAGCACTCCCATTTGGTGGTTTTAATTGCAATAAAAAATAAGGCAATGTTAAAAATGTATATGTTGTATATTTTAACTCTTTCATTTAACAAAGTTTGTTTCTAAAAAATGCAATTCAATGTAATTATATCATTCACATTTTGTTAATGAAAGTTAACTGTACATTAATTTTTAGTACAGTAATAGCAGATCAAGTAGGTTATGGCTTAGATGCTCAGATATTGATCTGGAAAAGATTACTTCCAGGAGGGTTTATCCAATTCAGGTATGTGAAGGTGAACAGAAAAGTCTATAGCTGCAGGAGTTGGAGCTATACTTATATATATACTTATATATGTACATATATATACTTATATATATATACTTATATATATATACCTATATATATACATATATATTTATATATATATACTTACATATATGTATGTATACATATATATATGTATGCATACATAGACACATATATATTTAATATATATGTATATATTCAATCTAACATATAGAGATTGAACCAGGGGTGCTTTATCACCACTGAGGTACATCACCAATCCTTTTTAAAATTTTGTGACAGTGTCTTGCTAATTTTCTTAAGACCTTACTAAATCACTGAGGTTGGTCTCAAAATTGAAATCGTCCAAAGTTCCTGGGATTAGAGACATAAGTCACCATGCCCAGCTCTGCTGCTTATTTATAAAAATCATGTTCTTTTTGTGCATGTAGGAAAAATTATTAACTCTCAAATTAAATTGATTTTGAAAAACTTATCTTTTTTCTCCCAAATATTACAGACCTTCATCTGTTTGCCCATGCATCACAATTATCTTTTTTAACCTTCAGCTAACAATTAATCAACAGAAGAGGGATGAAAGAGCATCTTCCCAAGCATGGTCAATGGTAAGTCCATCTCTTTTTATGTGTCCAAGGAAGAAATGGTTGAAGGCAAGTTAATTTATTCAACTTTTAAATGAAAAAGAGAGTCATTATTTTCATCAGTGAAGGCTCCATACTAAGCAATATCTACCATGTCTATAACACTGCAAAACTGGTAGTTGATATTGTCATCATGTATCTATACAGATTGTTGATCAGATTTGCTCTCTGCAGAATGGGGAGAGTCTGTTTTCATGTACCTTGGTGATGCCCCTCACAGTAATCAAGAGGATACTCCCCGAGGTCCTTTAGTGGGGATTAGCTTGGTAATTTTGTGAATGACCTAAGTTTTTGAAGATACTGATGGAAACTTGCATATTCTCATATGTTCATGAGTTTGTGAGACTCATGAATCTGACAGCTGCCACTTTGCTAGAACAACACTTCCATATCATGCCTCACCCCAAAATTCAAGAATTAAGTGCAAAGGAACATAGGAAAGAGTACTCTAAATAAAATGTACCAAATTTATAACATGTATTTATTGCACAGTTTTCCAAATTTTATCAGTTTGGGCCCTGGTGTGATGGACAAAAGAGGAAATATTGGGAGTAAGTATCTACATGAACTGTTGGGATTTCAATGACTCATAGAACTCTTGGACTTCATGAACTACACTTTTTTAGCTCTTCTTTATTTTTTAGAAGTCATTTCTTCAGCTAAATACAGATAATGGGAATACAAAAATATATCCTTGATTTTATTTTATTTTTGGTGAGAAAGATGAAGAATATAAGATGGGTATTAAAGGGAAAGAAAAAACAAAGAAGCAAGTATAAAGTTAAATAAAATAAGAGAAATAGGAAATGGAAAATCAATAGTTTTCATGGTCAAAAGTCAATATTAATTAAGATTTTACTTAAAAAAAAAACTTAAAGAATATTTGTCCACACTACAGTTCAGTTCAGGCAAATATCATACCTGAAACTGAACCTACCTCATTCTCTAGAAATTGATATATATCCAGTTAAGTAGAAAAGCAGTGAACTTCAAAAGCACAATTCAATCCACAGTATTTCTTTCAAGTAGAAATTTCAAAAGAGAAGAAAAATTCAATATTATTCAATGAAAGAAAAGATTCCATATTATTTTATGAAATTACTATTAAATGTGAATATCTGAGGTCATTATTTAAAGGAACAAAGTATGTAATCATAAAATTATTTGTGTTAGGTGAATTGTTTTAAATTAGGTATGGTTCTAAATGTGAGAATCAATTGGTTTTCAAACAAAGACATTTTTTAATTTAAAAAACTTCAAAAGAAACCTCTACTTAAAATCTCATTGTCAGGTTGGTGATTTGGTTTTGATTATGCAGAACGTCTGAGGAAAAGCTCTCCCTAAGGTCATTATGGCATTGCATCATTGCTTTCAAATATACCTTACGAGTAGAGAAATGAGCATTCCTTGCCAAAGCTTCCATGGAATGGCAGATTTCATCAGGTGAGAGAATCGCAAAGTCTGATGTTTAGGGAATCAGATATATTTAGGTACAGATTATTTACAAAGTTATTTCTCAAGCATCACTTATTTCACTTTGGACATCACTACCAAAGTTATACTAGGAAGAGACAGAAAAATAAAGCTAAACGCAAATCCTACAAAAAAAAAACTGGTGAGATTTCTTTGTTCTCTAACAAATACGAAGTGTTTGATGACATAGGAATTAGTGCAAGACTGTGTAATATAAGTGTAAGGCAGTGTTCCAAGGAGTTATAGAGGAGAACACTAGGATGATAATATGATAAAATGCATCCGGAATAACTCTGAGTCAGGATAGTACAAGTACCATAAGAAGCAAAGTGTGATGCTATTCCATTGTAAATAATCAGAAAGAGGAAGGTGAATTCCTTTTAGGAGGGTCTTGATGTCAGGTGACAGAAGATTTCTAGAATTTTGTTGTAAGGACACTATAGGAGCAGAACTCAGGTGTAGAGGTTTATTTTCATCTAAAGTAGTTAAGCAACATAATATATGGTTGTTAAATAGTCTGTGAGTTGAGTTCTTTTTTACTGAAGTGCTTCTCAGTGGAGAATAGTACTTTTTGCTAAATTTAGCAAAAAAGCAACAGAGGAGGAAGTTTGTAAATGTAGGGACATGGGCTTGATTTCAAATCTGAATTACATTATTATTACTATATTGTACCATTATAATTATCATTAGTGTGAAATGCACAAGAGAAGGTGGACTTTAATGATTATCAACTCTAATATACAGTTCTGACTAAACCTGTAATTGTTCCAAAGCAGAAAGTCCCTGGGAAGATAGTGCTGCAGAAAGGCTATCTAAGAGCATCAGGTTCAAAAGCAGTGGAAGCAATGAACTAGATAGGTGGTGAAGAGATGGGGTTTTAGGGCACAGCCTATAATGACAGGAATCATTTATATCTGTGACTTGACTTCATGAAGAATCTAACAAACCCCTTAGTCAGAGTAACTCCATGTGCCCTTTTCTACCCAAACTTAAGTGGCCCCACTAGTGAGTCTGGAACTAAGGTCCACTTAAATTAAATTAAATCCACTTAAATAAACCAAGCATTTCCTAAACCTATAATAATAATCACTAAAGAACAATCTCTTCCTGAAATTTTGAGTTCACCCAGACAGAGAAAACTCAAATATTCTGTAAGGAGACTTAAAAAAAATGGAAAGATACATGAGGGATACAGACATTAAAAGGCAGCATTTCCTTTGTATGTTTTCTTCTTGTTCTTGGTACATTTTCCACTTAATAGACAAAACCTTAAAATACCAAGCCATAGTAAATCCTGGGGAATCCTCCATCACTCTGAGTTTGAAAGCACAGAAATACCCTGAGACTCCTCTTCTCAAATCAAACAGGGCTTCATTAGCTCCACAGACTTATTTCTTCTTTTCTCTTTATTTCTACCTTTATTTTAACCTACATGAGGAATTCAATGTCAAGGTAGAAATTACTATCCATATGGTGAAAATGAAATTAAAAGTCTGTGTTTTCACAAATGAGAAAACGAAAGCTCCTTAATGGTAAATGATTTACCCAGTTTACAGCAATGTTATTTCAGAGTCAGTTTTGTGTAGGAGTCCTCTTCTTTCGATTACACACTCCAGCACCTATTCACTGTACTTAAGCTCAGCAGGGACCATAAGCTCATGCACAGAAATATCTGAAGGAGAGCCTGCAGAAGTCACCCAACCTCAACATATCAGGGAAACCTAAGAGGATGTAGTGACCAGGCATGGCAGTATTCAGAAAGCACCATGTGGACATGTTTTTACTTCTATGATCCAAGTAAGGGAAACTTAATCAGATATACACATAACACTATATCCACAGAGTTCTTCCAAATGTTGATTATATCTTTTATAGAAAGAGAACTAAGTGAGTTTTTATCCACAAATAAAAATAAACTCAGATATCTAAGATAAACTCTTAACTAGATATGTGACTTTCATTACATTTAGATGTGATTTATTTCTCTGGACTTTGCTTCCTCATTTAAAGTGAATAAACTGGAAAAGGGATATTAGAGAGGAAAAGGCATCAGAATAAATACACTTTAGTGCCAACCAGCAGTCAGTACCCATTTTTTTCATTTTCAAATACTCTGATCATTCATTTATTCTGAGTTAAAAATAAATCCTGAAAGTCTTTCTTTCCTTTTTTTTTTTAAGTAATATAATTCTTTCAAGAATTTGACCTATTGGACCCATTCCATGGAAAAAATAAGCAATGTAACTGAATTCATTTTCCGGGGCCTTTTTCAGAACCCAGAGGTTGAAGCAGCCTGCTTTGTGGTGTTCTCCTTCTTCTACACAGTCATTTTTGTGGGAAACCTCCTCATCATACTGACCATCTTTATGGGAAATCTTCTGAAGACTCCCATGTATTTCTTCCTCAACTCCTTGTCATTTGTGGACATTTGCTTCTCTTTGGTCACAGCCCCCAAGATGATTGTTGACCTGCTAGCAAAGAACAAAACTATCTCATTTGTGGGGTACATGCTGCAAGTTTTTGGGTTGCATTTCTTTGGTGGTCTGAGATCTTCATCCTCATAGTAATGGCCTATGATCATTATGTGGCCATCTGTAAACCCCTGCACTACATGACCATCTTGGACCGGGAGAGGTGCATAAAATATTGTTGGGGACCTGGGTAAGTGGATTCTTGCATTCCATTATCCAAGTGGCTCTGATAGTCCACCTAGCCTTCTGTAGACCCAATGAGATCGATCACTACTTTTGTGATGTCCGTCCTGTACTCAAACTTGCCTGCACAGACACCTATGTTATTGGTGCTGTTGTGACAGCCAACAGTGGTACTGTCACTCTGGGGAGTTTTGTATTTTTGCTCATCTCCTATAGTGTCATTCTGGTGTCTCTGAGAAAGCAGTCGGCCGAAGAAAGACGCAAAGCTCTGTCCACCTGCGGTGCCCACATTGCGGTGGTCATCATCTTTTTTGGTCCCTGTGTGTTCACATACATGCACCCTTATGTGACCTTCTCAGAGGATAAGATGGTGGCTGTATTTTACACCATCATCACTCCTATGCTAAATTCTATGATTTATACTCTGAGAAATGCAGAAGTAAAGAATGCCATGAGGAAATTGTGGAATGGAAGGTTTTCGAGAATGCTAATGGCAAATAGTTGGAAGTAATAATTTTAGGCAGAATAATCTTAAGTTTTGTCAGTCTTGCTTATACACAGTTCACAACAAACAAAATTATGACTCAACTAAATTTTCAGGAGGAAAAAATGACACAAAAACATATTGTTAAAAACTAGGCTGTCATTCATCATTACTTAGTAATTGTTTGTTTATTTATTAATCAAACACTTTCTTAAAATATCATGACTGAAGAAATCTTACTAAGCACAGAATCTCAGCCTCATTATCTTCTCTCATTTTTACCTGTTTTCATTTTCTTTACATGATTTTAAAACCTACCCTGAATTACTTGAGTTGTTTACAGGGTTAAGAACTCTCCTGGTACATATTAGACAACTATGACACAGTTATCAGGGTATAAATATGATTTGCTGAAAAGCATGTTTTGAAAACATTAGTTCCTACAAAGTTTGAATCAAACAGCTTTCCTATGGCTCTGCACTCCTCGTTACCCTAACACTTTTGCTTCTGTTACACACAGACAATGATACTTTGGGCGGATTAATTTCAGTTTCTTAGTGGGGACCACGATACAGGTGATAGAGCAACAGAAAATATCAGGTCTGTGTCTCTTTTACTTGAAAATGGAGTGCTCTTTCCTGCACCCTCCAGGGAAATGAGGTCAAGGGACACAGAATTTCAGTGAACATGAGGAAAAAGTTCAGGAGGCCCTTTGTATAACACGGTGACTGTATGTGATAACAACATTGAAGTCTAGGAAAGACTAAGACTAAGGACATCTATTGGAGGGTTCTCATCACCAAGTAATAGTGTTGACGAGTACAATGTAAATGGAATAATCATATTACATTGTTCAACTTTAGAAGCATTGTTAATAAAGTATTAAATGTGCAGTAAGTACATTTTTTCATATTGTTTAATAGTATTTACTGCAGTTCAAATCCCAAAATGTGAAAGCTTAGGATCTCTCTATTTCCATAAATGGAGTATCAGTAAAGATAACAATTTTCTAAAGAAGGACACAACTATCAAAATATTATGATGTCAATTATGTCTAGGGTCTAGGATTTAAGGTCTGGGAGAGATTTGCAGATCATTTTAACGATGTATTTTAATACAGGTTCACAGAAGTAAAGAAATGGACATTTACCTTTTATAATACTGGGTCAATTAACTGAGTGGTATTAGTATGGGAAGTTGGAATACATCAACTCTTTTGTGATTGATTTTATTTCTAAAATTCCTTGCAAACTTTCTCTTGATGGTGATGCAGGGGCTTCTAAAATAAAAAAAAGCAATGTGACATTTCTTCCATTTATATGTTTGAAAATAAGAGAAAGAATCAGAGTAATAACTTGCAGATACATAGAACATGCTCTGAGGAAGTTTTATGCAAAATATCAGTTCCTAATATGTTCTTCACCAGTTTTCACCTCACCTGAAGCATTATGATAGCATGTAGTTCTCATTTTATTGGTAATAAGTTGCTTATGATATCCAAGAGCCCTCAAATGTCTGGTTATCCCCCAGGCCTCCACATACCATTATTTTCTCAATGAAACATTCTCAATCTTTTTCACCCCAAGGGAAACCCTGTGCCTATATATCAACTGTCATAACCCACAGTTCTGTCCAAGTTTGTAAAAGAGAGATACTCATGGAGACTGGCCCATATCAAAATGACTACTAATTCTGTGATGTGTTCCCCATGCTGAAGCTAGACTGAGCTGACATGAGGCTCCTGGATATGACAGTCATTACCACAACAGGGTGATGTCCTTCTTGATCTTTGTTGCCTTTGTAATTTCTTACATCATCACCCCTGTTCATGTTGATGAGTCATTCCTCCAAGTGCCCCCTCAAAGCTCTCTCTCTGCCCCTCAGACATCACTGTGGTTTTCCTCTTCTTCTTGTCCCTCTTCTTCACCTATGTCAGGGCTGACTCCATAGAATACTCTGCCAGCAATGCCAAAGTGTATGCTCTGTTGACACCATTGTTTTCCCTCACTTAGTGCCCTCATTTATACACTGAGAAATACAGACATGAAGAATGGGGCCAGGAGAGAGTGGGGTCAAGACAAGCTGAAGGTCACTGGAGCCTCTGGTATTGGAGCCCTTTGCCTGATCCAGTTCCCTACCCAGAATCAATGCCAGCAAACACAGCAGTGCTAAGGTGGGATGTGCTGTCTCCCACAGGAGCAAGCCTTGATGAGAGAACACCCCTGGTCACTCACTGTTGCTTTATTTCTCTGAGATTGTACACAAGACAAATAGGTCAGATGACCTCTAGGTCCCTCCTAGCTCTGACATTCTTTAACTCACAATGCCCATCATGATCTCACACATAATGGGCTTTATAATTCTGTTATCAGGGCAAAGTATACAAACTGTAGGTATGTTCTGCTGTAGGAAACAAACATCTTGACTGAAAAACCTGCTATATGTTAAAAGAGATGGAACTGCCTCTATTCATTGGTTTTCATTGAAATAAAGAAAAATTAAATCAATTTCAAAACATGAATGCATTGTATATTTTAGCTCTTTCAGTCAACATGTGTTTCTAAAAATATACAAGGCAATATGATTTTATCACTCATACTTTGCTATTAGGAATTGCTCTAATTAATTCTTAGTACCCTATTTGTGGTGTATTTCAGTAATTAAAACTTTGAAATTTGAAGAGGAACATGGCATTTTGTATAAAAGTAAAAAAAAAATTAAAAATTCTACAAAAATGAATGTCTAAAGTCTTCCTTCCTTATATCCTTTAGAGAGACGTCACTTCTATCATCTGTATTATAGGGAAGTTCAAATATTAGTGTCAAATTAAAGAACAACTTGAGTGTTCTTGTGCTTCTTTTCCATGGAGGATCAGTGTTAAAAAAAGAAAAAAAATCCAATGTGCTCAAATGGGTACACTAAGTTTGTAATAGAATGAATACTCCATAGCAGTTAAGTCCCTGGGCTAAAGTCAAACTTATTTTGATACCACATTCTTCTTATCCTTACCTCATCAATTTCCCTCAGTTCCTGCTTCTGTCTGTTACCTTCATAGAAATCCCCACATCAGGTTCTGCATCTGTGGAACGCAAAATGACAGGGAAACGGATGAGTCACAGGTGAGATTCAGGTTCTGGCCCCCATCACAAGATGGATGAGGATATTGAGAATATGGAACAGAGAGATCTGTGAGTCTTTGCAAGTGAACAAAGCTGCTGTATATCCTGAAGAAGTGCTCTTCTGCTACCAGTAGGTGGTCTTTCCACCCCTGTCTACAGATTACTTGTCATTGCCTAAAGATTCTCTCATGGCCTCCCTTAGTCAGTTGCCCTGAAATAAAATGGTGCCTTGGCTTAGGACTAAATCCCACTTCCCTTCATTACTTCTAGACCTATATCTAGATTCAAGTCTAAAGTTACCCCAAAAGAACTACAAAGCGTGACCCTGACTAGGTGCACTACACTCCTAAAAAATGACATGATTTTTCTAATATATGGAGATAGGAATCCAGGAACATATGTGTCAATGAATATCAAATGTGGGATAATGGTGGAACAAACAAAGTTGGATCAGGCTAAATTTATAGATGCAAGTTCACAAAGCAAATATTCTTATAGTTGTGTGTCACGAAGTTAGGAAGGGCTCTTTTTGGTTAGTTAGCTGCAACAAGGACCAAAATGTAGTCCTTGTGAGCTAGAAGTGCTGAGCTTTCCAGGGTTAAGGGTTAGAAATGTATTCAAAGGTTTAGAGAAATTGGAATGCACTGTGATTTATCATTTAAGTCTCACGCACCCTAGAAGAGTTCAATGTATATATTTTATCACAACCATGAGTAATGTATTTGTGATAGGAGTCCTGACATCCTTGAGGATTTCTATGATTGCTCTTCCCTGTTGGTGGGACCCCACAGTAGAAGTTGTGGTCCCTGGACAGGAAAAATCTAAATATAAATTGAATAATTGAATCCACGATGGCAGCACTCCACCTCCAAGGTCTGGGTGGTGTGGCCACCACAGTGAATAACAGAGTCAAAGAAATCCAAGTAATGAAACCAGAAAAGACCTATGACATTGGTTAGTTGTTTCAGTCTTCCTAAAAGGAAAATATTATAGAAATCCTAATGAGTTCTTACTTGATGCATTTCAGCAGAATATTTTTTTAGTTTTAGGGAATCAAAACAAAACTGAATTTTCAAAACAGAAAGTCATGTCCCTTCAATCAACTTCCAGACTTGAGTCACTCTGCAGAATCAGAACCCCTACAATGAAAGAGAAGTTGGGCGTGCTTGAGGAGGGAAGCTGGAATGCTGCCTAAAATTTATGTGAGCCTTATTCAAACCCTTATTCAAAGTAACTTGCATCCTTTTCAGTGTAACAGTGCATTAGGCAAAGTGAAATAATTGGGTACCTCTGTGACAACTGAACCTCAAATATCAATTGACACTAATTAAAGAACACCCAAATATTAGTGGTCCTGAAGAGAAAGGTCTCATGGAGTTTAGGTGATCAATGGTATTTTAATTCAGGTTTTTATCTCAGTGTGGTATGACCCCACACTCATTTGGTAGTCATTTGTCCTGTTCTATAATTAAAGTTAGGAAAGACAAACTCAGGAGAGGTAGAATCTCTACACTGGCATCCTGACCTAAAAAGAGAAAAAGAATATGGTGGGAAAGGCCAAGTGGAAAACACTTGCCTCTAGCTAGAAAAATAGCAAATCTAAAGCAAAACTGTATTACATGGAATAGTGTTGCATTACAAATACAAATTGAATTCCTGGAGGCATTTCAGGGTCTACTGCCACCAGGAAGGACTTAAAAGATACACAGGGGTAGGGGTGATTCTCAGCACATTCAACTGAACTATTTGTCCTGTGCAGAATAGAGATGGGTATAGCAAACTTAGAGTAGAATTCCATAAGCTTAATCAGAAGGAGACTCCATGTGTAGCTGCTGAACCCGATGTGACTTCCTTGCTTAAAAAGAAGTAACATATTCCCCTGGTGCCTGGTATGTAGCTACTGATCTGGCAAAGGCTTCTCCATACTTTTCAATAAGAGACCATCAATAGTACAGTGGTTTTATCCAAAAATACCAGGAATGAACATTCTTTCTCATACCACAGGGGACAATGATTCAGTCCTAATATGTGATCTGCTATGATGTCATAATGACTTGCTGTGGTATCATAATGAACTGCTATGGTGTCAAAATGACCTCTCATGATGACCTGCTTTGGTGTCATGGTGATCTGCTAGGATGTCATAATGACAGGCTGTGATGTCAGTATCACTACTTGTTGTGTCAAAATGACCTGTGGTGTCCTAAGAATCTGTTATAATGTCATAATGATCCACTGTGGTGTCATAATGCCCTGCCATGATGTAATAATGACCAGTTATGATGTCATAAAGACCTGCTCTGCTGTCACAGTGACCTGCTGTGCTATCATAAAGACCTCCTGTGGTATCATAACAATCTGCTATGATGTCATAATTTCCCATTGTGGTGTCCTAATGACTTCTCATGATGTCATCAAGACCTGCTGTGGTGTCATAATGCCTTTCTATAGTGTCATGAGGATTTGTCATGATGTTGTAATGATGTACCAAGATGCCATAATGACCTTCTATTGTGTCATAAGGACCTGCAATGGTATCATAATGATTTTGTATAATGTCATACTGACCTGCTATGGGGTCATAATGATTTGCTCTAATGTCATAGTTTCCTGCTGTGGTGTCATATTGACCTTTAATGATATCATAATCGCCTGTGGTGTTGTTATAATGATTTGTTGTCCTTTTTTAATGACCCATTATGATGTCATTATAACCTGCTATGACTGAGAGTTCTTAGGCAGGGAGAAGATGAGTCACCTGGGTTTAAATGTCTTCTAGAGTATTTTGTTTTCTATATCATGGACTCATTAAAATTACATTAGAAAGTAAGACAATGACCAAACTATTTCCTAAATGTTGGTTCTACTTCCTCGGGAGGATGAAGACTTTGAATCTAAAATGAAAAATGCATTAGAGCTAAATTTGTTCTTATATTTTTTATCTTTTCATTTAGTCATTCAACACATGCCATTCATGTACCTAATATGTATCAGGCTTTGTGCTGGGAAGTAGGAGAGACACAAACATGAGAATCTCAGGGATCTTACTCTTCTGTGAGTGCAGATGACAATACTTTATGTGTAAACCAGTAATTTCAATAATATGTGACTGGTGCTTTGATATTCAGTGTTGTGTAAATTGAGAAATATTGGTTTTTCTGAAGCCTGTGTCTTCTTCTTTATACAGCTGGATAATGCCTGTTATATTATTTTGGGATGGGATTAAAAAGGAATAAACAATGTCCCTCATAACATTATAACTGTTCATGAGCATATCATTAAAGAAGGAGCTGACTGAGAGAACCTCATCCCTTCACTAAACCCACTATTCTCACTACACATTGTAAGAAGCAACAATAAGAAACAATGTTAATTGAAAAGCAAGGAAAGAAAAAAGAATAAAGGAAAAAAGAAAAAAGAAAATAAAGAATCACCTCCTTCAAAAAAATAAGATCTAAAACCCAAACCACCAAATGAGGGTATGTACTAAATATGTATATAGATAGATAGGTGGATAGATATAGATATAGATATAGTCACAGCCAGGGCCTGATGTATAACTGGTGTTCTGGTGTCTGAAATTCCCCCACAATGGTCATTGTGAGGTCAGAGCAGGAAATGACCCAGTCACAACTGGCTATTAAGTACAATAATTGTCTCTCTGGCCTCCCAGACTTTTTCCACTCTCATAATAAGACTAAGAGAGGCTTGGAAAGTTATTTCCTTAGGGTTTTATGGAGACTGATGGTTACTTGTTTGTAAATTAAAACCTGTAGAATGTTTCAATGGCCTTTTTATTTTGAGTTCAAAAGTCTATAACTTTTGGTTTGTAAAGACTTTATCATATCTACACCCAAGATATTAAATTCAATTTTCTTTCAACTTGGAATGACTGGTGTCCAAAGGATGGTAGCACCACACATCATGATACATGCTTTGTTCCATAAGACATAGGGACATAGGGACATTATTACCATATGTGAGGATGAGAGGGTAGGTACTTCCATCATAATTTCCCCACAAAGTCCTCATCAGAACCCTGGGACCCTGAAGGCAGTGGGTTAATATATTCAAAGTGTGTAGGACAAACATGATGCTCCAAGGAACTTTTTTTTTGGACCTTAAGTACTTACATGGGTACCTGAATGGCAGAGGGAAGATTGGTGGCACACTGATGTTTTTGGTCAATGTCTGACTTGTGAACTCTGTGGCATAACTAGGCTGCCTGCAGCTTCTATGCTGCTCCCTGATCTCCTACATCTCTTCATGCAAAAGTTGCTGATGTAGCAAATGTGCTGATGTCAAGCTGGGGCAGCACCTCCAGAGGCCTGGAGGTTCCAGCATGCTCCCTGGAACTGCTTATGAGCACTTCAGGTATGGAGGAGTAACTTGGAAAACACTGACCAATTCCTATAGAATCCAAGATGAGAAGCAATAAAATGGATTTGTGGTCTCAGGTGCAGGGATACATAACCACAGAAGATAGTTTGCCTCTTCCTCTGGTTGCTTCTGCCCTGGATCCCACCATAACTCCTGAGATTCACATAGCCATTGCCATTCCTGTCACCTTCCTGTTTCACACAAGACTTGTGGGTAGGGTCACCCACACTTCATGCCTTCCATGAGGCCTTGGGCTTCTTCACTAAAGTTGTAGTCCTCTTACTTCTGTTGCTGCACTTTGCTAAGTTCAGTAGATATTTCCATCTAACCCCAGACCTAGGTGTTGGGCTCACAGTGCTGTCTCCAGTGTGCCATGAGTGGACCACTGCAGAGCTTTAATTTATGTGCCCTCAGAGCCAAAGCATTTGGAAAATGCCAACACCTGTCTTTTCTGTTGATATCAGGAGGTTTAAACTCCTGCTGAGACTTGGCTCAATCTTCCAGTATTGCATAAATCTATTGTATGATTTGTAATTAATTTGTCCAATAAGGAGAGATTGATTATCTATTACAGGCAGAATCTATGCTTGGAATTAGAGACAGAGATGAAAGAGATACTCTGTATGCTTCAGAAACTCAGAGGTATTCTGTCAAACTGGCCATTTAGAAAACAATTACAAAACAGTGTAATAAGTACTATATGAAGTGTGCCAAAGGTTCTCAGAAGGAATAAGGGAGGGCCCTGTGGGGGTACAATACCAAACACAAAGTGATATTTCCAAGTCATAAGCCCCATTGCCTGTGAATGTGACCTTATTTTGAATTAGGTCATTGCAGATGGAGTTAAGTTAAAGATTTTTGAGGTGATATCATTTTGGATTTAAGCCAGTACTAAATCTAATCATTGGTGTTATTAAAAGAAAAATGAGGTAGCGATTCCTAGGGAAGTTCATATGACACCTAGTGAAGTGTATCTGAAGATGGAGGCAGATACTGGAGATAAGAAGACACAATCCAGGAAGTACCAGGCATTGTTCTGCCACCAGAGACAGGACGAAGTTGTGGTCAGATTCTCCCTCAGAGCCTCCAACAGGAATCAATCCAGCCAACACCTGGATTTAATACTGTCAGATAATTAATTTTGCATTATTTTAAGTTGCCAAGTATGTGGGAAACTGTTATGTTTACTATAAGCAAGTAAAACAATCTTTCATCTAGTCTAGAGGCTGAGATGGAGATAACCATCAGGATCAAGATGCTTTCCAGATCTGCAGACATTGAAGCAGAGTTATGAAGGCCCAGTAGGAGTTTACACAATCTACCATGAGAAAAAGAATTCCATACAGAGAAAACACATGGAAATAAACTCCATATTGTCACACTGTTGCCTGTAAAAATACTAAGTCCTAATTTTCCTAGAGGAAGCCAAGACATGATGCTCACCAAGTCTTATCTAGACAAACATCTTGTCTCTACTATGTGATCGACCCGGTCCATGCTTCTTTATATAGTATGGGCTGTTGGAAGAGTCCTTGAAGTCTCACACCTCCATTTTTCTATCATACTGGCCAAGCTGAGCATCAATTTTGTATCTGAATCTTGGAAATAGCTTTCTAATTGGTCTATCTACTTTCACATGGTTTGTTCCATCCATAATGCTCCTCAGTATGTAGTCAGAGATTCTGCTAAAACTTCGTTGACATTCTCTCATTCTTCAGAACAAAACTTAGCAATCACTATTCATTGCTTTCTGTGGTAATCAGCTTTTCCCTGCTGTGATTAAAGAATCTGACCAGAACAACTGTAGAGGAGGAAAAGTTTATTTGAGGGCTCCTGCTATCAGAGGTCTTAGTCCATAGCAGGCTGGCTCCATTCCTAAGGGCTTTAGGTGAGGCTGAACATCAGCATGATCAGGAAGCTGAGAGACTCCAGTCACCAGGTACAAATATATACCCAAAGCCAGGCCCCAGTTCCCACCTCCTGCAGCCACACCATCCCACTTCAGTTATCACTCAATTAATCATCATCAGAGGATTAAATCACTGATTGGGTTAAGGCTCTCACAACACAATCCTTTCTCCTTTGAATCTTCTTACCTTGTCACATATATGAGTTTTTGGGAGACACCTTACATCAAAACCATAACACATTCAGAGCAAAAACCTGAAGTTCTTGAACATTTGAAAGACACAGACAAAACTGATGATCCCTGAGTTTTTGATGCCATCTCCTGTGTCTTAGCCCTAGACTCATCTGGCCTTCTTGCAATTCTTGCACATGCTGGTTATGAACCTATGTTAAGGACATTGCAATGAGCACCTTTCCCTTTGCCTGAAACACTCCCCACCCACGTGTCTCTCTGTCCTGTTTCCTGCCTACCTTTATATTTCTTTTCCAAGGTCAATCCATAGGCCTTTTGTGACTAAGTCATAACACCTCCTTCAGTACTTCTTTTCTACTCCACAGTATTTAGATTTCCCCCATAGAACTTATTATCACTGAGTTTTGCATTTTTATTTATATCTTGCATAATTTCCCTCCACTAAATATCTGCTTCATAGGATTAGGGACATTATCTTTTCTGATCAACATTGTGTGATAAGGGCTTAGGGCAGTGCTTGATAACATGGTTTGATTTCAGCGAACAGTTTTTGAGTGAATGGATGAATATAATTTCAAAAATATTTTTCAACTGAGAGCTTCATAAAAGAAATGGAAATACTTTGTGAGAATTTCTGGATTCATATTTATTTAAAAACTTTAAAATGTGATGCTATAGAAGAAAACTACAAGTCCACTAACAGATTGTGAAATCTCATGCTATTTTTAACACATTGCATGCACACACACACACACACACACACACACACACAAAACCAACAAATAAAAAGTGGGAATGGAATTTAATCAATGTAATTCTAATATTGAATTTTCATTTTGGATCCTGTTCAGTGATATTCTTGTTGCATAGAATTCTTTCTATTAGAAAGTATTTTTCACATTTTCACTTTCTTTTCCTAATTTTTATTTCTTACAGTTACACAAGGAAATAAAACAGTTCATGAGCTCCAAGTATTACCCAATGATTTCTAGGGAAGACTGTGCCTGTCTACTCTGCCAATGTTAACTGGGGCAGAGACCCCATGTCTTTCGGTCCTTCCCTGCTGGGCATTTCTGTGCCTCTCCTGTCTTTGCTGGAATCATAGTACACTGATGAGATTCTATGTTCTCTACCCACTGTGAATAGAAGAGAGAGATTTTTTAAATTATTTTAATCTTTTCATTGACAGAAAATGATTGTGCATATCTGGGGTATAACGTGGTATTTTGATTTATTCTTACTTTCTATAATTATCAAATCATGGTAGTTAGCATGTCCATTACCTTAAACTTTTACCATTCCTTTGTAGTGAGTACATTCAAAATTCTTTTGACTATTTTTAGATATACTATGAATTCTTATCAACCGTATTCACCCTATTGTGCAAAGAAACACCATAATACATTCTTCCTGTCCAACTGTAACATTGTACTGGTTTACCAGCCGCCAACCCTTCCTCCCACCCGCTCTCCTCAGCCTCCAGTAATCACTATTATGTTCCTAACTTCTCTGAGATCAGCTTTGTCCAGCCTCAGCATAGGAGTGAAACAGTGTGGCATTTGTCTTTCTATGCCTGTTTATTTAATATTATTCCTTCCACATCTCTCCATGCTGTTGCAAGTAACAGGATTTTGTCTTGCTCATGGCATAGTAGTAGTCCATGAGTTAACTATAACACATTTCTTCACTCATTCCTCACTTGATGGGCATCAAGATAGATATCTTGGTTATTACAAATAGTTTGGCAATAAAAATGGGAGGAAAGCTGTCTCTTTGACATGATTGTATTTCCTTTGGAAATATCCCCAGTGGTGGAACTGCTGGATCACACAGTAGTTCTAATTTTACTTTTTTATGGAGCCTCCATAATGTTTTCCATAATGTTTTAATTTATGTTCCCACAAACAATGCATAAGAGATGCTTTTGAAAGATTTTTCCATAAGCAGATTTTCTTCCAGCTAAAAGTCTGACTTAGGAACAGCTCCTTCAGGAGCACGGGGGGAGACATACATAATGAAAATTTCTTTATATTGTCTTTAAAATTTCTTTATATTAGGAAATAGCCAAGGCATCTTGCTTAATCCCTTCATGGCCAGTGCCCTGTGGGCTACAAAGGTGAATAAAAAATATGCAAACTTAGCCTGTTTGGGGAACGGCACCTACTTAGAACTGGCTGCTGATAAAGAGTGAAGAAGAGCAAATGTGGGGAGAGGGTGATGTGTCAGGCATTGTGCATCTGCTTCTGTATTTACCTTATCAATTAACCACCCTTCAACTTGAAGAAAAGCAGGGAAACTAAGGTGTCAAGAAAGTGAGTGGCTTGCTGAAGGTCACATGGCTAGTGGTTAAATCCAGGTTCATTTGATTCCACGGACCCGGCTCTTTTACCTCCACTCTGTGTCTATACATTTGAAATAGATTTTGAGGGATTTGAGTCTAAAGATTTCAAAAATAGCATTAGCAAAAGAAGGAAGGCAACCCATGTTGTAGGTGAGATACAGCTAAACATCGAGGAAGACAGATAAGTAGGCAGTGGTGAGCATCTAGAGCTTGGCGGGGGTGTGCAATGTGGGAGCAGCATCATTCAGACAGGCCCACTTAAGAGGACCCTGGGTGTTGGCAGCCAAGGAAAGATCAAATATAAGTGTTTGAATCCTACAAAAGAAAATCATGCTCTTCAAAAGATATATGACCCAAATCTTTGGGGAATGCTTATTTGGAGGTGAAGAGGGCATCCTGCTTACAGTGATTACCTATGTCCGTTATGTGGCCACCTGCAAGCCCTTGCACTATGCAACCATGGTGAACTAGAGGGTGTGCATGCTGCTAGTGGGAGTGCCCTGGATGAGAGCTTTCTCCATGCCACCATCCAGCTATTCTTCATCTTCCCACTACCCTTCTGTGGGCCTAATGTCATAGATCACTTTATGTGTGACCTGAATCTTCTGCTCAATCTGACCTGCACTGATACCCACACTCTGGGGCTCTTTGCCATTGCCAACAGTGGCTTCATGTGCCTGTTAAACTTCCTCCTCCTGCTGGTCTCCTATGTGGTCACCCTGTGCTCTCTAAGCACACTGAGTCTAGAAGGTAAGCACAAAACCCTGTCCACCTGTGTCTCCCACATCACAGTGATCCTTTTATTCTTTCCTTCCTTATTTGTGTACCTGAGACCTACAGTTACTACCTATTGACAAGGCAGTTGCTGTTTTCTATAATACAATAATTCTCATGTTAAATTCTTTGAGTTACACCTGGAGAAATGCCCATATGAAAAGTACTATTAGGAAATTACTTACTAGAAGGTTTCTTTCTGTTGACAAACATGCCTAAAGAGCAACAGTGATTTAATTGAGGAAAAACCCTTTTGCATGATCTTAGCAAGCAGCACTAATGAGAATAAAAAAAAAATTATTCAAAATTCTTTTGATCAATCTCTTGAGATTTAGCAAATTATGTTTTTTTGTGTGTGTGATTTTGGTTCATGAATCATCCCAGTATTATTCATAAATATAAAACACAAAGAATTAAAATCAAAAGCAAATAATCAAAACACTACTGCTTTCAAGGAAGGAAAATAACTATTTCATGACTACTCTGCATATTTGGAAATTTTATCAAATCAGGGCTTGTTTTTTCTGTCTTCATTTCCATACATGGATTCATATGCTGAGCTAATAAAAATTAAATAACTACATATGTTGTTATATAGCAAAAATGATTATAACACTCAAAAGAAATAAGCAGAGCATAATTACCGTCCACATTTTATCTGTCAGGAAACTGACAGAAAGAAGTTATCTGAATACATGTATCAATTATCCTGTAATCAGAATATGACATATTTACTGGATCATACTCTTAATTCCTGCTTTATAAGGCCAAGTAATTATAATAAATAGATCATGTTATTGTACTAATTATCATTTATGAAAAAAAGATAGTATTGGACACACTACATATACTAGTTGTATTTCATACCTAAATATCTAATGATTTTCATAAAAAATTTCTTATAAAATGTATATCACAATTGATGGTAATATGTTTTGAGGAGTATTATGGTAACTAAGGGCTTTAGAGCTACAAAACAGAAGCAACATTAACTTTTGGTTGGAAGTAATGCAGACTCAACAAAATTTTCTTGTAGTCTTTAGACAATGTCTGTACACTCAGTTCACTCTTCTCTGATAATCCAGGAGAATGAGGGGTGAGTCAAATCAAAGAATGCTTGAGTTTCAGACAGGAACTCCTATTTGATTAATGCACAGATGGACTCCACTAAGTAGTTGCCTGATGGCAAACAATATTTTCTACAGTTTTGCAAAACATTTTGACCATGATAAATAGTGAATAAAGAATGAATGTTAAATGTAACATAAGTAAGTTAAATAAAATATACAGTAAAAAATATACTGAAGACTAAAAATTTTTTTTCACTGTTTTCTCATTCAAACTGACCTCTAAGGGAAATCACAATTTGTTTTTACCCCTGTGTAAACTGAGGAATGAGAAAGAACTTAGAACTGAATTTCTCAGCATATGAGCAGATATTTTATTGTGATAGTCCCCCAGCAAGATTTCATGATCCTCTGCTTATGTGTTGTTTATCATTTTTCTGTTACCTGGTGGTCACATTTTATTAGTAAAACCTATTTTGTCAAGTAGGTACATCTGTCTATACAAAAGCAATTTCAGGATTATTTTTCATTCAATAACTCCTTCACTCATTAACAAACTCCGTGATTTGATTCCAAAAGTATTAATATTTTGGGGACTTCTGGGGTGAATAAAACATGCCTAGGTTCTTCTTTCATGGTGCTTAAGTGAGAGACACCAGAATGAAATAGAAAAATACCACTGAGTGTTTTAAGTGCATGTGAAGATGGACAGGGTTCTATGAAAAAATATTGGATGGACAACAAACAAAGACCTGGGGAGCGGGTAAGGAGAGTGAAGGGTCAAGAGGTTGGATGAAATAATTCCAATGACAGGTAAGTTAAAAACAAAATATTCAGGAAACTTAAATCATTCAACATGGTTGTGATTTTTAATTTATATTTTTATTCAACATTTGTTTACTAAAACCCAAGTACCAGGCACAAAGCTGAACACCAACCTAGTGTAAAGCTGAATTGTGACTCCTGAGAATGAGACAAGAAAAGACAAAATCAAAAAAGATCTCAGGAGAGGTTTCAAGATGGCGGACTAGAGGGCGGCTGCATTTCATGTTGCTCCAGGATGCAGGATTCAAAAGAGGAGATAGTGAGAGACTTGGGACCAACTCAAAGCCATCGGGTGAGTCTCTCCCATTGGGGAGGCATCCCAGATGGGGTGGTCCTGGAAGCAGGGAACTTGGTGAAGTAGAGTTGCCCGGCGAGACATCCCTCACCCCGCTGCAGTGGTGAACACGGACAACTGGGAACATCGTAGAGGTGGCTGCTAAGCACAGCGCTTGGACTCGGAGCAACCACTGGGGTTTGGGGCGGCTGCCTGATGAGGAGCTGAGTGGTGAGCTGTTTGGACTCAGAGCGGCCGCTTCTGAACACCGGGGGGCTGCCCGGAGGAAGTGGAGGAGCACGGTGGGTCTCTTGGTCTAGGAGTGACTGCATCAGAGCTCCGGGTGGCTGCTCAGAGGAGGAGGCGAGTGGTGAGTTGTTTGGACTCACAGCAACCTCTCCTGAGCACCAGTGGCTTCCCTGGAGGAGGAGCGCAGTGGGTCGCTTGGTCTTGGAACAACCGCTCCTGAACACCCGGGGGGGCTACCCCGAGGAGAAGGAGGAAAAGGGCGGGTCACTTGGACTTAGAGTGACTGCCTAGGGCTATGAGTGGTTGGAGGGAGGAGGAGATGGGAAGTGAGTTGCTTGGACTCCTATTGACTGCGTCGGAACACTGAGTGACTGTCTGGAGGAAGAGGTGTGTGGTGGGTCTCTGGGACTCGGAGCGACTGTACGGGGCTCCAGGTGGCTGCTCAGAGGAGGGGCCGCATAGCCAGGTAGTTAGGTGCAGAGCAGGGTCCCTGGACCTAGGTGGCTTCTTGGTGGAAGAGTCGCACAGAGACATGCTTAGGGGCGGAGCGAAGGTTCCAGGACTGTGGGCAGATTCTCTGAGGAGAGGAAGCCTAAGGAGACTCGTCTGTGAAGGGGGAGGCTCCCAGGCCCAGGAGGTAGGTCTGGGCCCCTGGGAACATTGCAGAGGAAGGCAGCCCAGCCCAGGCGGTAGTTGTAGATTGAGGGGAACCTCTAGGAGGGGAATTGACCAGCGAGACCTCCCCACCGGGTGAGTCTTCCCTGCCGGTGAGGTTTTCCCACAAGAACAGTAAAACCAGAGACACAGGCAAAAACAGGCCTTGCCTCAGCCCGCAGCCTAGTTCCCCTTTGGATGACCATTGGTCAATAAATGGAGGCACCTCTGCCCACTATCAGGGAATATACCCACCTGAGGGTCACCACCCCTAGAGAGGCAGCTTCCTTGTGGAGCACCGCATTATCAACTTCCTCCAAGACTTCAGGCTACTGAAGGATAAGAGGGGATATACTAGCAATCTTAAGGGACATTATAAGTCAATAGAGGAAATCTGGAATATCTTAATGATCCACTGATTCCTGAACAATTTGAGAAAACAAGGGAAGAAAATGCCCCAAACAAATCTAGATGTTACATCAATAAAATCCAATGACAGCATGGCAGAAGAAATGACAGAAAGGGAGTTCAGAATGTACACAATTAAAATGATCAGGGAAGCAAACGATGAGATGAAAGAGCAAATGCAGGCATTGAATGATGAGATGAAAGAGCAAATGTAGGCATTGAATGATCACACCAATCAACAGTTAAAAGAGCAAATACAGGAAGCAAAAGATCATTTCAATAAAGAGTTAGAGATATTGAAAAAAAACCAAACAGAAATTCTTGAAATGAAGGAAACAATAAACCAAATTAAGAACTCCATAGAAAGCATAACCAATAAGATAGAACACCTGGAAGACAGAACCTCAGATATTGAAGACAAAATATTTAACCTTGAAAACAAAGTTGAATGAACAGAGAAGATGGTAAGAAATCATGAACAGAATCTCCAAGAACTATGGGATAACATGAAAAGGCCAAATTTGAGAATTATTGGGATTGAGGAAGGCTTAGAAAAACAAACTAAAGGAATGAACAATCTATTCAATGAAATAATATCAGAAAATTTCCCAAATCTGAAGAATGAAATGGAAAATCAAGTTCAAGAGGCTTATAGGACTCCAAATACACAAAATTACAACAGACGCACACAAAGGCACATTATAATGAAAATACCTAACATACAAAATAAAGACAGAATTTTAAAGGCTGTGAGAGAAAAGAACCAAATTAAATTCAGGGGGAAACCAACACGGATATCAGCAGATTTTTCAATCCAGACCCTAAAAGCTAGAAGGGCCTGGAACAACATTTTTCAAGCTCTGAAAGAAAATGGGTGCCAACAAAGAATCTTATACCCAGAAATACTTACCTTCAAATTTGACAATGAAATAAAATCATTCCATGATAAACAAAAGCTAAAAGAATTTACAAAAAGAAAGCCAGCATTACAGAACATTCTCAGCAAAATATTCCATGAGGAAGAGATAAAAAACAAAGAAGCAAATCAGCAAAGGCAGGAATTATCCTAAAGGAACTCTCAAATAAAGGAGGAACCAAGTTGTGTCAAAAAAATAAATAAATAAATAAGATTTTTAAAATGAACCAAATGACCAGGAATACAAATCATATCGCAATAATAACCCTGAATGTTAATGGCCTGAATTCATCAATCAAAAGACATAGATTGGTAGATTGAATTAAAAAGAAAGACCCAACAATATGTTGCCTGCAAGAGACTCACCTCATAGAAAAAGATACCCATAGACTAAAGGTGAAAGGATGGGGAAAAACATACCATGCACATGGACTCAGCAAAAAAGCTGGAGTATCCATCCTCATTTCAGATAATGTGGACTTCAAGCCAAAGATAGTCAGAAGGGATAAAGAAGGACATTTCATACTGCTTAAGGGAAGCATAAATCAGCAAGATATAACAATCATAAACATCTATACCCCAAACAGTGGTTCATCCATGTATGTCAAACAAATCCTCAATTTTAGAAACCAAATAGACCATAAAACAATAATACTAGGTGATTTTAACACACCTTTCTCACCACTGGACAGTTCTTCCAAACAAAAATTGAACAAAGAAACCATAGATCTCGATAACACAATCAATAAGTTAGACTTAGACATTTATAGAATATACCATCCAACAAAGAGCAAATACACTTTCTTCTCAGCAGCACATGGATCCTTCTCTAAAATAGACCATATATTATGCCACAAAGCTAATGTTAGCAAATACAAGAAGATAGAGACACTACCTTGTATTCTATCAGATCATAATGGATTGAAGTTAGAAATAAATGAAAGAGTAAAATCAGAAACTACTCCAACACCTGGAGATTAAACAATATGCTATTATATGATGAATGGATAACAGAAGATATTAGGAAGGAAATTAAAAAATTCTTAGAGGTAAATGAGAACAAAGAAACATCATATCAAAATCTCTGGGACACTATGAAAGCAGAACTTAGAGGAAAATTTATTTCATGGAGCGCATTTAATAAAAGAAGTAGAACTCAACAAATAAATGACCTAACACTAAAGCTAAAAGCCCTAGAAAAAGAAGAACAGACCAACACCAAAAGTAGTAGAAGACAGGAAATGGTTAAACTCAGAGCTGAAATCAACAAAATTGAAACAAAAGAAACAATACAAAAAATTGACAAAATAAATAGTTGGTTCTTCGAAAAAATAAACAAAATTGATAAACCTTTAGCCACACTAACAAAGAGAAGACGAGAAAAAAAACAAATCACTAAAATTCGGAATGAACAAGGAAATATCACAACAGACACGACTGAAATACAAAACATAATTAGAAGCTATTTTGAAAATCTATACTCCAACAAAATAGAAAATTTTGAAGACATCAACAGGTTTCTAGAGACATATGAATTGCCTAAACTGAACGAGGAAGACATACACAATTTAAATAGACCAATTTCAAGTAATGAAATAGAAGAAGTCATCAAAAGCCTACCAACAAAGAAAAGTCCAGGACCAGATGGGTTCTCAGCCGAGTTCTACAAAACCTTTAAAGAAGAGCTCATTCCAATACTTCTCAAAGTATTCCATAAATAGAAGAGGAGGGAACTCTCCCAAACTCATTCTATGAAGCCAATATTACCCTGATACCTAAACCAGACAGAGACACATCGAGGAAAGAAAATTTCAGACCAGTATCCTTAATGAACATCGACACAAAAATTCTCAACAAAATTTTCGCAAATCGCATACAAAAACATATTAAAAAGATAGTGCACCATGATCAAGTGGGTTTCATCCCAGGGATGCAAGGTTGGTTCAACATCAGGAAATCAATAAATCTAATTCACCATATCAACAGACTTAAAGTCAATAATCACATGATTATTTGAATAGATGCAGAAAAAGCAGTTGATAAAATACAGCACCCCTTCATGCTCAAAACACTAGAAAAAATAGGGATAGTGGGAACATTCCTCAACATTGTAAAGTCCATCTATGCTAAGCCCATGGCTAATATCATTCTAAATGGTGAAAAACTGAAAGCATTCCCCCTAAAAACTGGAACAAGGCAGGGATGCCCTCTTTCACCATTTCTTTTCAATATCGTCCTTGAAACTCTAACAAGAGCAATTAGACAAACCAAAGGAATTAAAGGGATACGAATAGGAAAAGAAGAACTCAAACTATCCCTATTTGCTGACGATATGATTATATACTTAGAGGAACCAGGAAATTCCACCAGAAAACTTTTAGAACTCATAAGTGAATTCAGTAAAGTAGCAGGTTACAAGATCAATGCTCATAAATCCAATGCATTTTTATGCATAAGTGATGAATCTTCAGAAAGTGAAATTAGAAAAACTACCCCATTCACAATAGCATTGAAAAAAATAAAATACTTGGGAATCAATCTCACAAAAGAGGTGAAAGACCTCTACAATGAGAACTACAGAACAGTAAAGAAAGAAATTAAAGAAAACCTTAGAGGATGGAAAGATCTCCCATGTTCTTGGATAGGAAGAATTAATATTGTCAAAATGGCCATACTCCTTAAAGTGCTATACAGATTCAATGCAATTCCTATTAAAATCCCAATGATGTACCTTACAGAAATAGAGCAAGCAATTATGAAATTCATCTGGAAGAATAAAAAACCCAGTATAGCTAAAGCAATCCTTGGCAAAAAGAGTGAAGCAGGGGGTATCGCAATACCAGATCTTCAACTCTACTACAAAGCAATAGTAACAAAAACGGCATGGTATTTTGGTCCCAAAATAGAAAGGTGGATCAATGGTACAGAATAGAGGATATGGACACAAACCCAAATAAATACAATTTTATCATACTAGACAAAGGGGCCAAAAATATGCAATGGAGAAAAGATAGCCTTTTCAACAAATGGTGCTGGGAAAATTGGAAATCCATATGCAACAGAATGAAACTAAACCCATATCTCTCCATGCACGAAACTAAACTCAAAATGGATTAAGGACCTCGGAATCAGACCAGAGACCTTGCATCTTATAGAAGAAAAAGTAGGTCCAGAGCTTCAACATGTCAGCTTAGGACCAGAGTTCCTCAACAGGACTCCCATAGCACAAGAAATAAAAGCAAGAATCAATAACTGGGATAGATTCAAACTAAAAAGCTTTCTCTCAGCAAAGGAAACTATCAGCAATGTGAAGAGAGAGCCTACAGAGTGGGAGAAAATCTGGGCCAATCATACTTAAGATAGTGCACTAATCTCCAGAATCTATAAAGAACTCAAAAAACTCTACTCCAAGAATGCAAATAATCCAATCGACAAATGGGCTAAGGAAATGAATAGACACTTCACAGCAGAAGATCTACAAGCAATCCACAAACATGGAAAAATGTTCAACATCTCTAGTAATAAGAGAAATGCAAATCAAAACCACCCTAAGATTCCATCTCACCCCAATTAGAATGGCGATTATCAAGAATACAAGCAACAACAGGTGTTGGCGAGGATGTGGGGAGAAAGGTACATTCATACATTGCTGGTGGGGCTGCAAATTAGTGCAGTCACTCTGGAAAGCATTGTGGAGACTCCTTAGAAAACTTGGAATGGACCCACCATTTGACCCAACTATCCCACTCCTTGGCCTACACCCAAAGGACTTAAAATCAGCATATTACAGAGATACAGCCACATCAATGTTCAGTTCACAATAGCTGCTCAGTTCACAACTGTCAGATTGTGGAACCAACCTAGATGTCCTTCAATTGATGAATGGATAAAGAAACTGTGGTATATATATATATACACAATGGAATATTACTCCGCCATGAAGAATGATAAAATTATGGCATTTGCAGGCAAATGGATGAAATTGGAGAATATCATGCTAAGTGAGATCAGCCAATATCAAAAAACCAAAGGACGAATGATATCACTAATAAGTGGATGATGACACATAATGGGGGGTGGGAGGGGTTAGTGTTAGGGTTAGAGTTAGGGTTAGGGAGGGGGGCAAGAATGGAGGAAGGAAGGACTGTATAGAGGGAAAAGAGGGGTGGGAGGGGTGGGGGGAAGGGAAAAAAATAACAGAATGAATCAAACATTACCCTATGTAAATTTATGATTACACAAATGATATGCCTTTACACCATGTACAAACAGAGAAACAACATGTATCGCACTTGTTTAAAATAAAAAAAAAAAAAGATCTCAAAGTCATTTTAAAGCTTAATGGTAGAAAGCTTTATTGGGCAGATATAGAAAGTATTTTTAAGATAGTGAATGATTCAATTGTATTTCAGATTACAACAACTTGGCCCCAGTATGAGTAGGAGGAGAACAGAAGCTAGTATAATGATCTGACTGTGAAAGGCTGGGATTGAATTCTGGTCCTGCTGGTGAAGAGGCAGAGTGTGGTGGACATGTGAATCATGCTCAAATTCCAGCACCAGGCCCTGTGCACAAGACCCAGGTGCTGTGACTCTGGGCTGCTTAGAATTCATAGCTCTAACCTTCTCTGGACAACTACACCAAAGAAAGTAGGAGATTTAATTCAGGGATTATTTCCACTATTTTGTGGTTCTCAAGTGGAAAATTAGAAGACTATCACAAGAGTCTTTAAAAGGTTGTGTGTGCCTTTCCCCCTGCAGAACAAATTATGTACTACAATTTTAACAGTGGTCAACTTCATGCTTTGAATGTAGCCCTTGCTGCTCTAAAACAGAACTATTTTTTTCTCTTCTCCTTCTTTCCCTTCCTCATTTCTTCTCTATAATTCATCTTCCTAATCTCAGGAGAAAATTGGAATCCCTTTGAATCAACTCTTTAAAATCTCTCTGTTGCCCCTGATGGAGGGAATCACAGACTTTGAGACAGAAGTTCCCTTGTGTTTCTCTTTCTCTAGCAAATCAATGAAGCTTCTTATTCTTTTTTCTCAAAAGCTTGCCTTCATTACTGGATGGGCATCAGGGATGGGGCTGAGCTTCAGGTCACACAATGAGCACTCCACAGATGCCAAGGCCCAGGCACCAGGCCTGACTTCATGGCACCACATACTTTCTCCCTCTCTCATCAGACTCCTTCAGTCCCTGCTTCCATTTGACACATTCATAGAAATCCCACTTCAGGTTCATTAGCACAAACTGAAATAGAGAAACAGTTCCCTATATATTTAGAAGTTATAGAAAAAGTTATCAATGGATTTGGAAGATTAGAAAGAGAGGAGTCATGGGTGAGATGCATGTTCTGGCTTCCATCACTAGATGGATTAGGAACTGAGGAGATAGAGTGGAGAGAACTTTGCAAGTGAAAAGGACCTCTCCATCTCCAGCAGAGGGGCTCTGCAACCACCAGTAGGTGGTCTCCCCAGCCTGTCTAAGGAATGCTGCAACAGTGCCTGAAGAAACCATAGTGGCTGCCCCCTGAGGAAGTTTCCCTGAGGCAAGGCTGACTCTCTTTAGGACTGACTTCTAGCGCCTTCTTGATTCCCAGACCTCTTGCTGGACTCAAGTACCAGCAAGATCCTAAAGAATCTCAATGTGTGACCATGAAAAAGTAAAATATATTCCAAAGGCTTCAAAATCTTTATATACTTTATGAAGACATGAAGGCAGGAGTATATGTGGTAATAATACATGTTAAGATTATGCAAGAATGATGAAATAAATGTAAATTTGGATCAAGACAAATTACTGATATAGGCTCCACTAACCAAAGATTGTTTCTTTAGCACTGCAGCTCAGGGAATTGAAAGGGACTCTATTTGGCTATTTGCAACAAGAACCAAATGACACTCACAGTGAGTGAGCTAGAAAGGGATTCAAAGGCATAGAGAAATAAAAAAGCAGTGCAATGTATCACTTAAGACCTACTCACCCATCCTAGCATAGTCCAGAAGATTAATTTCCATCACAACTGTGAGTAGTACATTTATGAGAGGAGTCCTGACATCCTTGAAAACTTCTGTGAGTGCTCGTCCCTGTCAGAGGAACCCCTCAGTGGAAACTGTGGTCCCTGGACTGGAAACTCTAAGTGCAAAGTGAATAATTGGCCCAGGGAAGGCAAGGGCCAAGTGGCAGCACTCCACCTCCCAGGTTTTGGTGTTGTAGCTACTGCAGTGTGAGAGAGGATAGAAGGGCTTAGAGCCAGGGCAAGATGGTGAGTAAGGAGGTCAGGAGAAGGGCCAGGACAAAGGAGTGTGGAGAGGGTCTGCTTGATGAAAGTGCTCCTGGACACAGGGGGGATCCAACCAGACTGACATGTTGATACTCCTGCCCCTAGTGAGGATCCAATAGAAAAACTAAAACAGGAGAGTGGACATAGGGGACACCATTCAATAATAGGGAGGAGAATGTGGACAGGAGAGAAGATAAGGAAAGGAGGAAATTCCAGAAACCATAAAAAAAAGTCTAAACTATCCCACCAGATTTCTGGCTTCTCTTTGGGGAAATGTGTCTCTGTCATTTTTGCAATAAATCTGCTGCTTGCTCACTCTGTGTCTTTTTCTTCAATTCTTTGCTGAACAGAGACAATGAACCCAACAACTCTAGATGGTAGCAAGTGAACATCAGAGTTAAAGAAGAAATCTGCTGGCCTGAAAAGACCTATGATCTTGGCTGGTTGATTTTAGGCTTCCTAGTAGTGAAGTACTATAGAAATCCTAAGGAGTTTTTACTTGATATATTTAAGCAGAAAAGTTCAAGTGAATGAAATAAAAACTGAATCCTCAAATCAGAAAGTCATGTTCCCTCAATCAACTTCCAGACTTGAATCACTCTGCATATCCAGACCCCTAAAATCAAAGACAAATTGAACATGCCTGAGGTAGGAGCCAGGAGCAACTGCTTCGGATTTATGTGAATATGTCTCCCCACCTTGTTCAATACCCGAAAGTGTTTTTCAGGTTAACCATTCATTAGGCAAAGAGAAATAATCAGGCATTGCTGTGACTACTGAAACTATGGAGTGAAGAATATTATGGTGGAAAAGGCCAAGCAGGAACTACTTGAAGTGTCTCTATCTAGGGAAATAATAAAATAGAAGCAAATTTCTACTTTGCATGGTAAACATAGTATTGTATTACAATTTACCAAGATCAATTGCATTCCTAGAGAGATTTCAGAGATTGCTGCCATCATCAGGGACTTGAAAGATCCACCAATGGTCATTCTCAACACATTTAACTGAACTACTTGTTCTGTGCAAAAGACAGATGGTTATGACAAAATTATAGTGGCATTCCATATGCTTAATCAGATGGAAACTCCAATTTCAGCTGCTGTGCCAAAAATGGTTTCATTGCTTGAATGAATTAATACATCTCCCTTGTAGCTCATATATAGCTAATGATCTGGCAAAGACTTCTGTCCCATACCTTTCAATAAGACCATCAGAAGCAGTTTGCTGTTATCCAAAAATGCCAGCAATGCACAATCTATCTCCTAATTTAGGGGATGATGTTGCAGCTCTATTTCATAATTCTCTTTCTCAAACCCAAGCAACCCTTCATAGAGAAACTCAATAAGTTTCAAGAGAAAACAGAAAAATCATTCAATACTCTAATGCAGATTAAAAGAAATTAAAAATCAAATTCTCAAGCTCAACATATACTATGTTTAATTAATTAGAGGGCAGCAATAGCAAAGATAGATCAAAAAGAATTAATATGATTGAAGACTGTTATTTGAAAATACAGTCTGAAAATAAGATATTAAAAAAGAAAATAAGAATTAAAAGAAATGAACAAGGTTTATGGAAACTTTAAGATAGAATTAAAAGATGAAATATTTGAATTTTTGGATCTCAAGAGGAACTTGAAAATGCCAATTTATAGATAACCTATATATGATCTATTCAAATGGATCATTTAAAAAAATTTCCAAACTTAGGTAAATTTTGAATAACCAGGTGAAAAAGCAGCAATGTCATCAGTCAGGTTTAACTCTACCAGCCACTATGAAAATCAGTGTGGAAATTCCTCAAAAAACTAAAAATAGAGCAGCCATATGATCTGGTTATCCTATACCTGAGTATATGTCAGGGTCTATCAGTAGATGAATAGATTCAAAATATATGGCACATATACAAAATGGAATATTCAGCTTAAATTAGAATGAAATTCTGTCATTTGCAACTACATGCTAGAGATCATTATGTTAGGAAGTAAACCAAGCACAGAAAGACAGGACTGCACAACCTCAGTCAAATGTGGAACATAAAGAGATCGATCTCTTAGACATTAAAAGTAGACTGGTGATTACAAGTGACTGGGGAGATCAAGGGGTGGATATGGGGGTGGGAATACTGTTTTGTGGGTAGTAAGCTGCAGTTAGGGAAGAATAAGCAGTTCAGGGGTGCTACAGCACAGTCAGGTGACGGTAATAACAATGTACAGTGCATTCCAAAAAAACTAGAAGAAAAAATTTTGAAAGTTTACACTCTAAATAAATGATAAATGAGGAGATATACATGATTAACCTGATTTAAACATTATGCAATATGTATATTATTAAATGGTGCCTCAATTAATGTGTACAGTTTTTTACATCTTTATTCATTAGTTTAAAAAAATTGGTAACAAAAAAATGTGCTATACCTTGAATGGACATCTCTCCAAAGAAAACAAACCAATGGACAGCAGTTAAATTAAAAGGTGTGCAATGCCAGTATAAACATCAGAAAAATGCAAATTAAATCACAATGAGATATCGACTCAATTCAACAGGATGGAATTATAAAAATCAAACAAACAAAACCAAAAAGATGATAAATGTTTTTTAGGATGTGAGAAAAAGGAAATCCTTTTCCACTGTTTGAGTTCATATAACCCAAATTGGTTTAGCCTTTTGGTTTAACCTAAATTGGTTTAGTCTTTACAGAAAAAGAGTATGGAGTTTCCTAAAATAATTGCAAAAATAATAATGTCAGTCTTTATAAAGAAGAAAATCATTATTGATATACTTGACGATTGTCCTTATAACAGGAGTGACCTGAAATTTCAGGGTAGTTTTCTTTTTCTTTTAATTGTAAATGGACACAATTCCTCTATTTATTTTTTTCACATGGTGCTGAGAATGGAACCTAGTGCCTCACATGTGCTAGTAAGCACTCTACCATTGAACCACAGCTCCAGTTCATCGGTGTAGTTTTGATTTGCCTCTGTTTGATCACTAGTGATATTGAACATTTTTTTTCATATATTTGTTGGTCATTTGCATTTCTTCTTTTGAATAATGTCTGTTTTTTCTTTTTATCATTTATTGATTGGATTATTTGTCTTTTAGTTTTTGCTGTTGTTTTTGATTTGGCTTGAGTTTTTTTGGTAGTTTCTTTTTTGTTCTTGTTTTCTTTGGGGTCAAGCTTTTAAGTTTTTTAAAGGGCAAATACAATGTGATATCACTTAAGGACAAATCTAACATAGTCTAACTCACAGATATAGGGAGTGGGATGGACGGTGGTTCTCAAGAGCTGGGGGGAGGGGAGGAGGAAGAGGCCAAAGGGTAAGATGATTTGGTTGCACAACATGAATAAGTTCTAGAGATTTATACACCATTGTGCCTATACTGATGGATACTGTTCAGGACACTTAAAATATTTCTCAAAGGGTGGGCTTTTTGCATCATCATCATCATCATATCATCATCATCATCACAATGATAAACATAAGTTGGGTGGACACATTTGAAGATGATCAGATAGGTGACCGGATAGTTTCATGGTACAGATTGTGGTGACAGATTCACATGTGTATGTGTATCTCCCAAGACATCAGGTTGTGCATGTCATATATGTGCAGAATTTTATATCTTAATTACCTCAAAGAAATGGTTTTTAAGAAATAAAAAATGCACAGACCTCCTGAAATGACTAAATGGCAAATAAGTAACAAATGACTGGAACTCTCTTACTGTCTTTTAAATGTCTCTCCAAATTTGTAATGCTGCCTATCATTCCATGCTGAGTCTCATAGAGCACTGCTATATAGACCCTTCTTGGGTTTCTGTCTACTTCCTAAACACTGAAAATCAGGAAAAGCAGCATGTGGAGCAAACATCTTTAAAATAGCTGTCATTAATATGCCTTCACTTCTTTAGTTCTAAAGTGATTCATATTGGTTTTTGGAAAGGATTTAATGTTGATAAGAAAGAAGTTCTCTCTATGACACACATGATAGGGAAATTGCATCACTGGTACCCATACTGGATTTATGCTACAATCCTATTTACATGACATTCAGCTTTCCTAACAACCCAGTTTCAGATAGAAAAAGAAATTGTGTTCCAACTTCAGGGAATATAATTCCCTGTTCAGAGGTTGGTGATTCTCAAATATATCTTTCTAGAATACCTGTTTCTATATTTCCATCAAAAGTTATAATTAATTCCTGGGAGAGAAAGCACAAGTACAAGCAAGTTCTCCAAATTCTTCTGGAAAGCTCTTAAATATCCTGGTATTGTGAGATAATACTTTTGTTGTAGTTGATTCATCCAGGATGAGATGCATCATCAGTGACCTATTTGAATACTTTTCCCCCCAACCTCTTGCATTTGTCCTCTTGGACCAGAGCAACAGAATGAATTTCATTTCTCCATAATGTATCAAGCAAATTCATTCTAAATTAAAATCACAGATTTTCTTTTAAAATATTTTAGGCTTTAAGCTAAAAAGAAAGATTTAGTCTTTTAAAGATATGTCCTTAACAACATTTGATTTGATGTTAAGTTACCTGAATAATATCTTTGGAAATTTACTTTCAATTCATATTAAAATTCTTATTTCAAGAGGAGGTCTCTATGAAGATGAAATTGTTTCTGGACACTCAAAACACCATTAAAATCATCTAAAACTACTAAGGTAAGATTTTCAACAGTGCCGATGTTTATTAATTTTGTAATTTTTCATATGCAGAGATCATTACTTCTCTAGATTTGTTACATACAGTCAGAGTGTCATTTGTTGAATACTGTTATAGAATAGTTCATCCTCATCTCATCCCATTTTTTCAAAAGATATTTGGTAAATATCATTGAGCAAATTTAGCATTAGACAATTCGAGATTCATAGTGATGAAGCTATGTATAAAATCCAGCCCTCTAACAACAAGAAAAATTAGTTTGCCATGAGACATCTCATGTAATAACCAAGGCTAATTGTGCAGATAAAAACAAAATTTAGGTACAGTTCTCACATGCATAAGACTTAGATATAAACATTTAATGACAAATCATCAGCTGCTGAGTCCTAGTACAAACAAGAAGTTTTTCTGAGATCAAATGCCGTGGTTAGAACAGGTCTCTGTGTCTTCTTTAAAAGCAGTAATGCAGAGGATTACTGCAGAACTGACTGGAAGCTTGAAAATATTTCTATATTCTTGTTCAAACTGTTCATTAGTTTTTCTGAGTCCATACACAGTTATAGAAATAAACGAAAGCCCTATATGTGTCCCTAGAACTGTAATGAATGTGCTCATGTAACAATCAGTTCTCAAAAAACCCAAGAGGCGATATTTTCACTCTCACTTTGTAGATGATAAAGCAGATGTGTGCAGGTCCAGGAACTGTACCCAGGTAAAAGAAGTTGCAAGCAGAAGAAATAGGATTTGAATCTGGTCTTACTGACTCTCAAATCATTCTCTCTTAAGCACCATGAGCTTGTTTACATTTTCCAGCTGACTCTGGGGTCCATATTTTATAGTGGTATTAGAGAAAAAAGAACTAGTTGTGAGGGACAGGTCAAGTGAAAGGAGTCCTTCCAAAATAAACACTCATTTACTTAATATCTGGGAGTTCAAATGAATTATTACATGTCTTTATGTCTGCTGATGAAATTGCTTTGCCTAAACTTTCCTCTGAAGTTATTCATCATTGTTAACTATAACATAATATGAAATTTATAGGTTAAGGAGAAAGGAACAATATATGTTAAAGAATTGGATGACAAAAAAATAAAGGACTAACTTGAAACCAGGCACAGAAATACATGCCTATAAATACCCCTTACTCAGGAGGCTGAGGCAGGAGGATCACAATTTTAAAGTCAACCTGAGTAACATCATAAGACCCCATCTTAAAATAAAAAAAAAAATTAATGATCTAATTATTCTCTTCTTGACTCCATTACTTATTAGTTACTTGTTCTGAAATGGGTTCCTTATTTCCTTGTGCACATATAAATAAGCACAAAGATGGGTAAAAAGAAAAGATAGCATTAGCTATTCACTAACTTTGTTTTGAGGACTAGATCTGCACTTGTCTATAAAATTCTTAGAACTTACATAGAGTTCAGTTACTGTCAGTTAACATGATCAATGTTATTACAGTTGTTCATGTTAGTTTTTGAGATGATTTCCTTACCTATAAGTACGATGGAATAACATCAGTCACACAGGTTACCTCAAGTACTAGGAGTAATTGTGCATGTAAAGCACTTGGTAGCATGCCATACACAGAACAAATATCATTTGTATTATAATTAGGTATCATAAAGTCATTAGATTTATTCAACAAATTTTATAAGTTATTTTATAGTAGCTCTTTTTTTACATTGTTTATATTTTCCTAAGTGTCATCCTCCTCTCTACATAAGTTGTTACCATTAATTAATCTGCTACATGAATTCTGATCTCTGGCTTTCACTCCTTACTTAACCACACTCTGCTTCATCCAGAACACAAAAAGATGATTACAGTAGTAACATCTCATTTCCCCTTCCTTAAGTTCCCATCATCCTCGACTCCTATTCTTATTAAGCTCTCATGCTTCCCCATTTCCTAAGGAAAAAGGGCAACATTCATTACTTATACCTTGAAGGCAGTCACATCCCGCTCCTACCTATTATTTGGGGTTTAAATGACACTATGAATTCAAATTAGTCTCTGAGTCATCTTAGCCAATTAGGGGTGCTCAGCCTCCTCCCTTTCTCCCATATATAGTCTTTGCAGAATCTTCACTGGGAGGGGCAGTAATCTTCAAGACTCACATTTTTTTCACCTCACCCAAAAATATAAATGCAAAAATCTGCATATAAATTCTCACAACTCAATAGAATCTATCCTTTATTTACTTATTAGAATGGAGAAGTTTAACAAATTCAAGGTTGGATTTTTTTTTTCAGGTATGTGAGTAACTTTCACATGAAGTACATGAAGAATAGGAATAATGTGACGGAGTTCGTTCTTCTGGGCCTTACTGAAAATCCAGAGTTGCAGAAAATCATATTTGCTATGTTCTTGCTCATCTATATCATCTGCATGGTGGGAAATATGCTTATTGTGATCACCATCACTGCCAGCTCATTGTTGGGGTCCCCCATGTACTTTTTCCTGGCCTATCTCTCCTTTATTGATGCCTGCTATGCAACTGTCAATACCCTAAAGCCAATGGTAGATTCACTGCAGAAAAGGAAAACCATCTTGTTCCATGCATGCATGACTCAAATCTTTGGGGAACATTTCTTTGGAGGTGCTGAGGTCATTCTACTTACAGTGATGGCCTATGACCGCTACGTGGCCATCTGCAAGCCCTTGCACTATACAACCATCATGAACCGGAGAGTATGTCGCCTATTAGTGGGAATGTCTTGGGTGGGAGGCTTTCTCCATGCAACCATTCAGCTCCTCTTCATCTTCCCACTACCCTTCTGTGGTCCTAATGTCATAGATCACTTTATGTGTGATCTGAACCCTTTGCTCAATCTGGCCTGCACTGATACCCACACTCTGGGGCTCTTTGTTGCTGCCAACAGTGGGTTCATCTGCCTGTTAAACTTCCTCTTTCTGCTGGTCTCCTATGTGGTCATCCTGCGTTCCCTGAGGACCCACAGCCTGGAGGGTAGGCGCAAAGCCCTGTCCACCTGTGTTTCCCACATCACAGTGGTTGTCCTGTTCTTTGTCCCCTGCATATTTGTGTACATGAGACCTGCAGCTACTTTACCCATTGATAAAGCTGTTGCTGTATTCTATACTATGATTACTCCTATGTTAAATCCATTAATCTATACCTTGAGAAATGCTCAGATGAAAAATACCATTAAGAAATTGTTTAGTTGCAAAGCCATTTCAGATGACAAATGAAGGTACATCAAATCCAATGTTGATTTAACTGAAGAAAGGATCAAAAGATATTGAACAATCTCAGCAAGGAATGCCTAAAGGATACAGAAAAACCATAATGTCATTCATAAATTCTTCTCTGAGGCAACCATACATGGGTGCAAAATAGTGAAGGAAACCTAATCCAGGATGATTCTCTCATATTTGTAAAATTCTTCTTAATCAGGGCTTTGTATTTCTAGCTTCAATCATGTATATGCATTCATATGGTATCCTTCCAAAGAAAATAAAAAAAAATAATTACAAATAGTGGTATTGGGTAATAATCTCTATAACACCTATGAGATATATACATTGCTGCTATGATTTGGATTCAAGGTGTGTCTCCAAAGCACCTGTTAATGTAGAAATATCAGAGATAAATGATTAGGTTATGAGGGCAGTGAACTGATAGGCTATCCTAGTTTGAATGGACTGACTGGGTGGTAATCGTAGGCAGGAGGAGCATGGCTGGAGAAGGTCACTGAGGATGGGCGCTGGAAGGCTGCCTCTTCCCTGCAGCCCTTCCTCTCCCTGTCTCCTCCCCACTCAGCCATGAGCTGAGCTTTCCTCCCATGGGCCCTTCCCTCATGCTGCACTGCCTTGGGCCAAGATCAGTAGTGTCAGAAGTCTACAGAAGGAGAACTCTCAAACCATGAGCCCTCAGTAGAAACATTCCCCCCTCTAAGTTGTTTTTGTCAAGTACTCTGGTCATAGCCATGCTAAAACCGACTAAAATAACTATTATTATCTCCATTTTCCCTGTGCAGATACTGGTGAATGAGGAAGCTGTCAACATAGATACAGTGATGATCCAGTAACCAGAATGCTCCTGATTTTCCAGAGCATGCTCTTAACTCCTATGATATACTGCCAGGAAATGATGAGAAAAAGGTCAGATAAGTACACACATTTCAATCCAGACAAACTGTGCCAGGCACAGTATATATACTAAGTGATCATACCTAATAATCTGACAGCTTTCTTTACTATTTTTATTAATTTGCATATCACAACTGATGTTCCTGTGTTTCCAGTAATATTATGGTATCTAAGGATTTTGGAGCTTGAAAACACATGGAGCATTTAATCTCTGTGTTGTCAGTAACAAAGATTCAATAATATTTCTAAATTTCTTATAATCTTCAGAGGGGTTTTGTAGTGCTAAGGTCACCCTATGCTTATAACCTATCTAAAAGAACTATTAAAAATATAAAAAAACTTGAATGTCAGTCAGGAACTCTATTTACTAAATACGCAACTATGATCCATAAGGTTTTTTCTTACTTGTTAACAATTATCTCCAGAACATACCAAAGTCTGACACCCAATAAGTATTGAATGAAAGATTAAATGTATAAAATAACATAAATAAATTAAATACACTGTAGGAAAGAGTAACAGAGACAAGAAAATTTTATTCTGCCTTTATCTCACTCAGACTAAGGAGAATCCCAGATAGACCTCTTAGAGGAACCTCATTGCATATTTACTTTTACTTAATATGAGGAATGAGAAATTTTTAAATGTGTTTCTCATCATATGAACATGTATTTTACTTTAATATCTCTCAACAAGATTTCATTCTCCTATGGGTGTGGGGTATTTATGATTTTTCTGTTATGTGGTGGTCACATTTTATTACTAAATTCTATTTTTAAATTTAAGTAACTCTGCTTATACAAAAAGCAATTTCAAAAATATTTCACATTTACTTCTTGCCATACATAGGTTTGAGTCAAGGGAATATTGATATTTTGGAAGCTTTGTGGGTGAATAAAAAGATACCTACAAAAGAGCTACCTCCTTCACAGAGCTAAGGATATATTGAGAGCCTACAAGGAGGATGTAGAACATTACTTTTGAGAGTTATATATGGTAAAGTGGAAAAGGTGTTGTGAAAGCATATTGGAGGACCACTGAACAAAGATCTGAAGAGGAGGGTCAGGAAAGTATTCCTAGATGGAAACACAAAAAAATGGCACCCATAGAATAGAACGGACCAGTAGAGTACAAAGACAAGAAATTGAGTCAAAGCATTCCTAAGACAGGTAATAGACAGCAAGAGTCAGGAGGCATGAAAGACCATGCAAGAACACTAATCAACTCCACATGTTTAGGATTATTAAATGACCTATTAGATAAGAAATTATTCATTGAAACATCATAGGTCTAAGCCACTAAGCTATTATAGTTCCACACTAAGCTACTATGAAGGTAAATTATGACTCCTGAGATTGGAGAGGCAATCACAGCAAGATCATGAAGGCTCCTATAATGCTGTCAAACCCTAATGGTGAGGATCATGGAGAAAACATTGAAAGTACTTTTAAACCAGTGAGTGACATGGTTAGATTTTAGTTTCAGAATGATAACTCAAGTTTCAGTAAGAGAAACAACTTGAAGGAGAAAAAGATTGGCAGCAGGTTAACAGAGGACTATTTTAATGACAAGAGTGTGAAAGACTGTGGACCCAACACTGGTCCTGCTGTGAAGGAAACACAGTGGACTGTTGAATCCACTTCAGATCTCCTCTTAAGGCCTGAGGGCCCCACACACCTAGCCTGAGTCTGGGATGCTAACAGTTCACAGTCTTAATCTTTTCCAGGTAATTTCACTAAATGAAAGGGAAGCTACAACCCAGGAATTATGTCCCCCCATATTTGGACCCCAAAGCTCACAATAAAGGACTATTACAAGACCATGAAATTTGGGGTCCTGCCTCCATGTGGAGTCAGCTGTGTAGTACAGTGAACACTCCAGAGCTGGTAGGTTTCCCAGCTGAAGCCAGACTTCACTGTACACAATGCACTTCCCTTTCCTACCTCATCAGCTTGCCTAAGTCCTTGCCTCCATACGTCACCTTCATAAAAGTTGTCACCTCTGTTTCTGCATCTATAGAACACAAACTGATTTGGAAAGAGAGAGATAGTTCCCCAAATATTTAAGTCATAAAAAAGAAATAACTGAGGAAGATTAGAAAAAAGAATCATGGTTGAGATAAACGGTCTGGCTTCCATCACTGGATGGAAGAGGGAACTGAGAAGATGGAACAGAGAGGTATGAGTCTCCCTACATGGAAGGGGTTTCTCCAAATCCAGTAGAAGTGCATACCTACACCAGTAGGTGTTCTACCCATCCCGAAATAAACTCATCATCTCCCCTGAGGCAGTTGTTCTGCAAGATAATTCTGACACTGGATTAACATCCACCACTCCCCTTGGCTCCTAGACCTACATCTAGACTCAAATTAAAAAAGAAACATATAAAAGCCACAAAGTGTGACTCATGAACAGACACACTGGAATCCAATGGGTAACATAAAATTTGTAACTTATTTATAGGAACATGTGGTAGTACATATTACGAAGATGGGGTAATAGTAGAACAAACATAAAGTTGGATGAGGTCAAATGATACAGGTTTATTCAGCAAAGATTCTTTTTCCAGTATTTCATCTCAGGGAAGTAGAGAAAGGCTTGGTTCAGTTAGTTGGTTGCAACAAAACAGACACTATTAAGAAAACCTGTTTTTCTTTATAAAGCATCTAGAATGTACCCCAAACTCATGTGTGCTGAAAGCTTCATCTCCAAAGCAGCAATGTTCAGTGATAGAGCCATTGGGAAGTGTTTGGATCAGGAAGGCACTAACCTCATCAATGGAGTAAGTTCATACCTGAGTGGGTTAGTAGGAGGTAGACACAGTTGAAGGAAGTCAGTCACTGGGGATGTGCCTTTGAAGGGTGTATTTTGTTTTAGAACCCCAACTGCTTTCTGCTTCCTGGCCTCCATGATGTGAACAGTTTTGCTCTGCATGCCTTTCTGCCATGTTGTACTGCCTTACCACAGACCCACAAACAATGGAGCCAGTGAAGCATGGATTGAAACCTCTGAAACTGTGAGCCAAAATAAATCTTTCCTCTCTTAAAAAAAAAAAAAAAAGGAAAGAAAAGAAAAAGAAAAAAAAAAAGAAAAACAGACACTAAAATAGTGCTCATGAGTAAACATTCCCCTGGTCTAACAGTGAGAAAGGTATTCAAAGTCTTAGAAAAAGTGGAATGTAGCATAATTTGTCATTTAGGACCTACTTGACCACCCTGCAAAGTTCAGAAGACATACATTCAATCACTCTTATGAGAAATAAATTTCTGAAGGGAGCCCTGACATCCTTGAAGAGTTCTGTGATTGCTCTTCCTTTGTGATTAAGACTCTACAGTGGGTGCTGGGGATATAGATCAGTTGGTAGAGTGTTTGCCTTATGTGCATAAGGCCCTGGGTTCAATCCCCAGCACCACAAAAAAAAAAAAAAAAAAAAGACTCTACAGAGGGAACTGCAGTCCTTCAACTAGGAAATCTAAATGTAAAGAGAGTAGTTTTATGCAGGGGTAGCCAGGGCCCAGTGGCATCCCTTAACCTTCAAAAGCATTGTAGTTATAATGACGAACAGCACAGTGAATAAGAAATCAGAAAAATTTGACCAGAAAATAGAACCAGAAAACTCCTATCTCCTTGGGTAGTTTCTTTTAGTATTCCCAGAAGTGAGATATATTCCCAGTAAATTCTCAATATTTTCAAGCTAAGAAGTTTTGTTTTAAGTGAAAGAATGTCAAAACTGAATCACTAAAGTAGAAAGTCATGCACCTTCATTCAACTTCAACATTTACATGACCAAGAATCTCTAAAATGATTTCAAACAAACAAAATCACAGCAAACAAACACACAAAAAATGCAAACCTGTCAGTCAAGAATACTGTCAGGACCAAAGCTGTGCTTCAGTAATTAAAGAGAGGTAAAGCCAGGCACGGTCGCACATGTCTGTATTCACAGCAACTCCGGAGGCTGAGACAGGTGGATTGAGAGTTCAAAGCCAGCCTCATATGATTTCACTCATATGAGAAATAAAATATGTGCACTCATGGAAGTTGAGAGTACAATGGTGGATACCAAAGGTCAGAGAGAGTAGGGGGCAGGTGAGAGAGATACAGTGATAAATGGATACAGAGTAACAATTAGAAATGAGTGAGTGAGTACAGTTAACAATAATTTTTCACACACTTCAAAACACTAGAAGAAATTATTTTGAGGTTTTGTGCCACAGGGAAATGCTAATTTTTAAGACTTAAATATGACTTAATAGCTTTGAACTTTATGCAATGTGTGTATATGCATCAAAATATAACATGGTGCCCCATTAACATGTACAAATGCATGCTTTTATGTATTGTTTTAAAATAAACAGAAAATAAGCAAATAAGCAAAAAGACCTAGAATGGATGTCTCTTCAAAGAAGACATAGTGATGACCAACATTTTTATAAAAAGGTCATTTCTATCAATAATCATTAGAAAAAATACATATCAGAATCATGAGATAGCAACTCAACCTGATAGGATGGGAATTAATAAATAAAAAATCACAAATGGTGGCAAGGGTGTGGGGAAAGGAAAAACATATCACTGCTGGTGGGAGTGTAAATTGATTCAGCCTTTATGGAACAGTATGGAGGTTCCCTTTTAAAACATCCAAAACTAATACTAATACTAATACTAATACTAATACTAGTACCCAAAGGAATTGAAATCAGAATCTCAATCATGTGCATTCCCAAATCCATTTCATGCTATTCACAGTACATAAAATATGGAAGACACCTAAATTTCAACTGAAAGATGACTAGAGGAGAGTTTGTGATGTATTCAGGTAATGAAAAATAGTAATATATTTAATAAATATCGTAATTTTGGAAATCATTCCTCCTCAGCTTTTTGTAGGGTCAGAAGTAAGAGAGTCTTACCCCAAGTAAGGGAATCTGCAGGAATGGTCTATAAAATCACTTCAAAGACAGGAAATGTTCAGAAAGCTTTAGATAGTATTATCATTGTTTCTAAGTGTGTAAACATTAGTCTCTGACATCATTTCCTTACCTGTTAAATGAATAAAATAATAACAAACACAAAGGTCATTCTATTAAAATGAATCAAGTGTACATAGCACTTGGTACCTTGAAATGCACAAAATACACCTTAAATATTTGAATATCAACAATTATATAGTAATGAGATTTAGTCAACAAGGATTGTAATTATTATATAGTATCTCTTTTATACTTTCATTGATTACCATCATTCTCTATATCAACTATTATAAGTACTTTACTTGTGCTTCCTGTTTCTGACTTCCACTTACTACTGAACACCACTCGGCTACATCTACAAAATCATTTGTGAGAATAGTAGCCAAGATTCCCCCTTCCTCAGATTCCTGTCATCCTTCCATTCATTATCAATTATCTTTTAATATTCTTCATTTTATAACAATAAAGAACAAAATTCTTTACCTGTGTTGAGACATCTATTACATTCATCTTTTACCTCCCTTTTTGGGCTAAGCTGCAAAAATGTGTGTAATCTATTAAGTCAATTCATGCTACACATCATTTCAGACAATTAAGTATGCCTAGATGGCAGGTAACCTAGTCTGCTTACAAAACTTCTTCTTCTATAAATTATTTGAAAAAACTCTACTCAGGAAACTATTTGAATAGTCTTTAACAATTCAGAATTCTGTGTCCCACTTGAAGAAATAAAAAAATATATGCAAAAAAAGAAACAGTTAAACATAAGTTCCAACATCTCGAAGAATTCAGCACATATTATTTATTAGAATACAGAAGTTCAATTAAGCAAAGGTTGTATCAGCATTTTCACATTATGTAATTAACTTTCACTTAAAGTTCATGGAGAATAAGAAAAATTTGACCAAGTTTGATCTTCTGAGACTTACTGAAAACCCAAAGATGCAGAAAATTATATTTGTTGTGTTTTTATTCATCTACATCATCTCAATGCAGGAAATTTGCTCATTGTGATAACCATCATTGCCAGCTCACTCTAGGGCTTCCCCATGTACTTCTTCCTGGCTTATCTCTCCTTTTTTCATGCCTGCTATTCCTCTGCCATACTCCTAAACTGATCTTGTATTCACTCCATGAAAAAGAAGACCATCCTTTTCAATGGAGGTATGGCCCAAATCTTTGGGGAACATTTCTTTGCAGGTGATGAGATTATTCTGCTAACAGAGAAGGCCTATAACCACTATGTGGTCATCTGCAAGTCCTTGCACTATGCAATCATCATGTACTGAAGAGTGTGTATCCTGCTAGTGGGAGTGTCCTGGATGGGAGGCTTTCTCCATGCAACCATCCAGCTCCTCTTCATCTTTCCACTACCCTTCTGTGGCCCTAATGTCATCGATCACTTTATGTGTGATCTGAATCCTTTGCTCATTCTGTCCTGCACTGACACCCACACTCTGGGGCTCTTGGTTGCTTCCAACAATGGGTTCATCTGCTTATTAAACTTTCTCCTACTGCTGGTCTCCTATGTGGTGTTCCTGTGCTTTCTGAGAACTCACAGCTTGGAGGGCAGGTGAATAGCCCTGTCTACTTGTGCCTCCCACATCACAGTGTTTGTCCTAGTTTTTGTTGCTGGCATTTTTCTGTACATTAGATCACCAGTTACTTTATCCCTTGATAAAGCAGTTGCTGTGTTCTATACCAGCATAAATCCGATGGTAAATCCCTTTGTCTACAGTTTCAGAAATGCTCAGATGAAAGATGCAATGAGGAAATTATTTATCAGGTATTTCAGGTCACACAGAAATGTGCCTAAAACCCAGCAGTGATTCAACTGAGGAAAAGATGCAAGATGTTTTGGAATGTATCAGCAAAGTATAATTATAAGACAAATATTAAAAAGATTTTTATTCATAAACTTTGCATTGAGAAAGTAGAAATTGATTTAAAAAATTGAGTCAACCTAACCTAGGACCATGTCATGTATATTTGGAAACTTTTACTAATCCTGAGTCTGGTTTTCTAACTTTGTCTATGTATGTGGATTCATAGACTTTCCTTTAAGAAAAATAATAGAAAGAATAAAATATACTGGTGATGAGCAAGAATCTCTATAATTCTCAATACAGATTAGTTCTGCTAATTTACCTGTAGGGTATTTCAATTACAGGACACTGACAGAAAGAAGAAATTATCTTTAGAGGTATACTGATGATCCAAAAAAAAAAAAAATCATGAGTTTTTAGATCATTCTCTTAATTCCTATGATATGCTACAGGATAATGATAAGAGAAATTTCCAATAATGATACTGTCAGCATTTTTGAGAAAAAAAATACTATGCTTGCATATTGTAATTCTTATGATTATTACAACTGAATATTAAATCATTTTCATCATTTATATATCTTATTATTTTATGTATCAGAATGTATGCTCTTGTATTTACAGCAATATTATGGTATCTCAGTACTTTTAGGCAAAAAACAATTGGACATTTATTACCTTTTTGGACATAAGAAAAATTCAATCATGTTTCTAAATTTTCTTTTGAACATTAGAACCAGGGTATTCCTCATGTCACCATAGACTGATAACCCTTCAGAAAGAGTGATGAATCAAATAAAAGAATACTTTAATGTTGATCAAGAACTTCTTTTCACTAAATGTGCATATATAATCCATAAAATTCTTGTCTCCTAGCTACCAATACATTCCATAAGTCTTTCAAAGTCTGGTAACTGATGAATAGTAAAGGAATGAATAAATGTATAAAGTAACATATAAATTGAATAAAACATGCAATAGGAAAAGTGTGATAGAGATTACATAAATATTTTCTACCCTTGGACTTCTTCAGACTCAGAGGAGAATCCTAGATGAAATTCTAAGAAGAATAATATTGTGTTTTTATTCTTGCATAAACTGAGGAATGAGAAAATCTTGGAATTGTGTTGCTCAGCATATGATAAAAAAAAAATTTTACATTGATATTCCCTCAAGAAGATTATTTTATTCTATGAATCTGAGCTGCTTATGGTTTTTGTTACTTTTTGATCACATTTCATTATTCAAACTGTTTTTCAAAATAAGAATAGTTATTTGCACCTAGAGTAATTTCAAGATTAAATACTTTTCACTTAAATGTTTGGTACCTAATAAATAAACACCTAATTTTGGGCCTAAGGTATATGCATATTGGAGTGGGGTGGTTCAGATGTGGGTAAAATGATAATTTACTTCTTACATTATAAAATTTAAAATTCAATGAGAGACTCCTGGAAAGGAGTAGAAAATGAATGCTGACAGTTATAAATGTTGAGATGAACAAAGTGCTATGAAAATATAATGAAAGCATCTCAAAGACCTGGGGGATTGGTCAAGAAAGGATTCCTAGATGGGAAGACATTAAAAAATGGCACCCACGATATGGTGTCAGTAGAGGGAACAGGCAAGAGTTTGCCAAAACATTCTTAGAACAGGAGATAGGTAACAGGCTTAAAAAAAAGTACAGAGAAGCTAATCAAATTAACAGGGCTGGGCTTATTTATCTATTAGTTCATCAATTACTTATTGAAACCCCACTAGTACCAGTCACCAAGCTGTTGGCAAAGCTACTATAAAGGTAGCTCTTGCAACTCTTCACTCTCGAGAGACAGAAACAGACAAGATCTGCAAGGGTCTCATTATCTCAATATAGCTTAATGGTAAGGACCATGGGGAAAACATCAGAAGTATTTTTGAGTCAGTGAGTGTTGCAGATAGATTAAGTTTTACCAAACTAACTCAGATTACAGTATGAAGAATGGCATGAAGAGGGCAAGACCAGCAGGAGAACAGAAGATTATTGAATAGATCTGAGTGTGAAAGGCTGGTTGTTTAGACTCTGGTCCTCTGGCATGGAGGATGATAAACACTGTTAAATTCAGCTCAGATCCCCTTCTCCAGGCCAGGGTGCCTGTGAACCAGTTACTGTGAGTCTGGGCTAACAGTTGACAACCCTGTCACTCTCTGGACAATTACACTAAAGAAAATGCAAGAAAGATTCTGCCAGTGCTTGTGCCTGACACCACAGGGACCTGGAGTGGACAATAAAACATTACTACAGGTCTATGAAAAGGTTAGGTCCCCTGTCTCCATGTGAAACCATAGTACAATGTGTACTCCAGAGCTACCATGATACCAGAATGACACCAGACTTCCCCTGACCTTATCAGCTTTCCCAACCCCTGCTTCCAAATCCTTCATAAAAAATAAAAAATCCTACCTCAGATTTTGCACCTATAGACTGAACACTGATATGGAAAGAGAGAGGGAGTTTTCCAAATATTTGCAGGTAATTCACAAGGGAATCAATATTTGAGAAAGATAAGAAACAGTATTTCTGGGTGAGATCCAGGTTCTGGCTTCTATCAGTAGATGAATGAGGGAACTGAGAGAACTATGAGACTTTGCAAGTGAAAGAGGATTCTTCATGTCCAGTAGAGTGCTCTCCTACTACCAGTCAGTATTTTCTCCACTCCTATCTAAGGAATGAAGAGAACTACGCTGCCTGAGGAAATCATAAAGTCATGTTGCTCAGCAAGACAATGTTGACTCTGCTTGGCTTAACTCTCACCTCCCTTCTTTGCTTCCAGACTTATATCTAGATTCAAGTCTCAGCAGGACCCTAAAAGAGTTACAAGATGTGACCCATGAAGAGGTGCAAACACTCCAAAGACTACATGATTTTATCAGACAGGAATACAGGGATCTGTGTGATAATGTTAGAACAAACATACTTTTGGATCAGCCCAAATTTACTGTTACAGGCACAATAAGCAAAGTTTCATCCTTTACTGTTGAACTTAATAAAATTAGGAAGGATTCATTTTGGCTACTTGACTACCACAAGACCAAATGGAATTCTACAGTGAGTGAAACAGAAATCCTTAGACATTCTATGTCTAAATATGAGGAAAGTACTTAAAAGCTTAAGGGAATTAAAATGTAGCTTAATTTGCAATTTAAGGTCTACTCACCCACCCTGGAATAGTCCAGAAGACATAATTTTCATCACAACTCTGAGAAACAAATTTGTGAAAGGAATGCTAGCATCTTTTAACAGTTCCGTAAGTGTTCTTCCCTGTTGGTGAAACTCTAACAGTGTTAAGTATGGATCCTGAACTGAAAAACCTAAGTACAAAATGAGTAATTAAATCAAAGAGTTGCAGGGACTAAGTGACAGCACTCAACTTTCAAGGTACTGGAGATGTGGTTACCATTATGTAAAACAGAGTTAAAGCAGAAATAAGAATAATTTGATCTAGGAAGAACTAGTTATTTATAGTATTTCCAGAAGTGAGATATATAGAAAATGTAATATATTCTCACTTTGCTTAAGCAGAACAATTCTGTTATAATGAAAGACACAATTGAATCACTGGAACAGAAAGTAATGATCCCTAAATCAACCTCCAGACTTGAGCCAGTCTATAGATCCAGAACCCCTGAGATGAAAGTGAAGTGGATCTTCTTGAGGTAGGAACCTAATACACTACCAAAAATTTATGTGTAAACCTTTTTCGCAGTCTTCTACAAAGGAACTTAAAACCTTTTCCACAGAAACTGTGCAGTGCCTTAGTTTAGACATTGCTGCACAACTTCACTCTAGTTATAAAATGACACTGATTCAAGAACCCCCATAAACTCACTGTGGTTTGCTTGTAAAAGAGTAGATGGATATGTGTAAGTGATAGTCAATTAATACAAGCTTAGTCAATAGAGGCTCCAAGTGCAACTTCTGTACCAGATATGGTTTCATAGCTTGAACAAATTAATATATACCCTTGATTTAGCAGTCAGAGGAAGAGCTCACGGAGTTTAGGTAATTAATGGAAATGTAACTCAGGTCATTCTCTTAATGGGGCAAATGGGTTTTCAAACCAATTTGGTGGCTATTTCCTCAATTTTGGAATGCAAAATTGAATAGACTTGGTACTGGTAGAATCTCCACATGGGCACGATGACCAATGGAGTGAGGAATATTATAGTGGGAATGGCAAAGTGAAAACTAGCAGAACTTTCTCTATCTAAAAAAATAATTGACCAAAAGCAGGACTGTATTTTGCATGATAAATAATACTATTGCTTTACTAATATAAATTTCATTTCTGGAAGGATTTCAGAGATTGCTGGCACCATCAAGACTTGAAAGATTCATCAGTGGAGATTCTTACCACATATTGATTCAACTCAACTATTCTGCCTGTGTAAACAACAGATGGTTATGGGAAAATAAGAGTTCTTTACCATAAGCTTAATCAGGTGGAGGCTCCAATTACAGTTGCTGTACCAGATGTGTCTTCATTGCTTGAAGAAATGAACACATTCCACTGTGCCTGATATGTAGCTAATGGTCTGGCAAAGTCTTCTCCTTACCTTCTCATAAAGGAACAGTTTGGTTTGGGCTCAGAGGGTGAGCATTAACTACTTCAGGTGTATGGCAGTGCTCCAGAACCACCTTATAACAGTTCACAAGTATCTTGCTGACTTGCCCTTCCTCATGATATCATTCTGGTCTATCACATTGATTGGTTTATTATGATTGGATTTCTTAGGTGAGAAGAAGCAAAACTTCTTCTAGCCTTATTGTTAGCACATTTGAGTGGGAGAGAGAAATCAATCTGATTAAAATTCATGGACCTTCTAAGTAGCCCTGTTAAATATCTAGGAATTCAGTGATATGAGATATGTCCAGATATCCCTTCTAAGGTGAATAAAAAGTTGATTCATCTGGCTCCTCTTACAAAGAAAAAAGAATTACCATTCCTAGTGGATCACTTTGGATTTTAGAGACAACATATTTCTCATTGGGGTGAATTACACCAGTCAAATTACACAGTGATGTCCCCTTCAAAAAATAAAATTCTAGTTTTGAGTGAGGACCAAAAGAGGAGAAGTCTCTGCAACAAAGGGCAGAGTTCAGCTACATAGACCATATTATTCACATGATCCAAGTGTATATAAAATATCTGTGGGAAAGATGGCCCCTACAAATGAATTTCAATTAAACCCTTAGGCTTTTTTAAACAGATTCTTGTGATCCTTCATAGGTAGCTGTTACCCTTTTCACATATAATTCTTGACCTGGCCCTTCTTTCCATCTCTTCATTACAATACCTGATGTGATCAATGTATATAGAAGAAAGTTAAATTTTGCCCCAGGGTTTTGTAGGTTCCAGTCCATTTTCAGTTGGCTGCATTACTTTGTCCCTGTGATGAGGCAGTACCTCATAAGAAATGCATATGGCACAGAAACAACTGCTTAGATCATGGGCAAGAAGTAAAGAAGAAGGGGAAAGAGGCTGGGATTTCAGAATCAGGTATTTATATTAAGCTAAATACCTGGTTTAAACTTTGTCGGGGTACTGCAGACCCCCAGCCCTTCGGCGTGGCCAAGATGGCGCCTGGCAAGGTGCCAAGGAAGTGCTGAGAACAAAACCAGGTACCTCCAGCAGACTAATACTCTCTGCCAACAAGTGGCGTTATTTGAGGAAGTTAATGTGATTGGTCATGGGTCCTCGTGGACACTGCATGATTGCTATATCCACACTATTGTGCTCCATTACTGTCCATGCTTTCCCCTCGTGATCTATAAGCTGATTGGTTGTTGTATGTAATGTAAGGCGCTTGCAAGAGCGGCCCGCCGCTGCTGGCCAGCCAGAAGAAGCAGACTGCAGAAAATAAAGAACTTGCCCTGATCCGGTTTCGTGTTTCTCTGCGGGCAGGGGACGCGATAGATGGTGCCGAAACACCCGGGAATGAGAAAAAATATAAGGGTAAGTTCACATAAGTTTTCAAATCAAGAAAAATTAGTTTGAGAGTTCAAAAGGTGAGACGTCTCGAGGTTCGCGGAGCAGCGACAATTCATTACAGGAGGTTCCCCAGCAGAGGGACAATTCATTACAGGAGGTTCCCCAGCAGAGGGACAATTCATTACAGGAGGTTCCCCAGCAGAGGGACAATTCATCACAGGAGGTTCCCCAGCGGAGGGACAATTCATCATAAGAGGTTCCCCAGAGGAGGGACGATTCATCATAAAAGGTTCCCCGTGGGAGGGACGATTCAAGTGGTACCAAACTGTGTGCGTGTGTGAGTGAGCGTGTGTGCGTGCGCGCGCCTGTCTTTTGTTTGTGTGTTTAAACTAGTAAACTACCTCGTAGTCATGGGAACGGATCTGTCTAAGATTAGAATGCAGCGGCCTCTTAGAGAACTTTTAAAAAATCACGGAACACCATTGAAGGCAAACACGGCCTTCAAGTTCCTAGATACTGTAGAGAAAGTCTCTCCGTGGTTTTTAGACGAGGGATTATTAAATCTTCCTCAGTGGGAACAGCTAGGAGAGGATTTGCATGACGCGGAGAGACGCGAGCCTTTGCCAATGGGAATTCTGGCAATATGGTCACTTGTTAAATCTTGTTTGATGCAGCAAGGTAAATCAAAAAACCCTTTTAGGGATTTAAAGGGGCCTTTAGAAGAAGGAAGTCAGATCTTAGAAGAAATTAAAGAGGAACGATCATGTTCTCAGACTTCAGAAAGAGTGGGAACATAATATAGTAGCCATAGTCCCCACAAGTATTGGGAGATAATTGTTTCATGATTTTCTGCATTCAAACCTAATCTGATTTCTCAACCAGGTAAAAAAAGGGTTAAAAGGTCCTGGGTGATCCTCCCTCCCCCCTACCTGGCCTTGTCAAAGCCTACAATGGATTATAAATTACAGCAGTCTCAGCAGGAAGGAGGAGGGGTAACCTAAAGAAAAAAAAAAAAAAAAAGGGTGTCCGTTTTAAACTTAACTAACTTATTTTCTAAGATTCTTTGTTTGTTTTGTTTTTCTTTAATGCTGTATTTTTGAGCTCATAATTTTGATCCTACATACCTAGGTTAATGATTTTTTTCTTTTTGATCAGTTCTATTTTTTATTCAACTGAAGTTTTTAAACATCTGTTTCATTACAATGAACATTTACCTATAAAGTTACAAGGCCTTTGATTTTATGTTATCTGTATGTCATGCTGTCTAATGTCATGTTTTGTCAAAACTGAGCGCTCTTAAAATTAAAATTTAAAAATGGATCCAAATACTTTTATTCACGTGATTTAAAAAGGTTCAATTTAAATTGGGTAAACTAATAAAAGTAAAATATCTTTAAAAATAACTTACAAGTCTCCAGGTGGTCAAACTAATGAAATGTTAATGTTAAACAATGTCTAATATCAATTGCTTCTAGGACTTTTCTTCAGCAGGAAAGAGGCAACGGATCCTGTTCAGGACACTTGTCTGATATCTTGGTTTTTATAAAATAAATAAATTGGAGTTAACATGTATGGGATTACTCAAATGTGTTTGTAGAGACGTCTGGTTAATTTACAAAGTTAAAATGCTAATTGTTAAATAACATCAAGTACTTTTAACTTCTTAAATTACATGGGGTATCATACTTAAACATTATTGGTGTTTTCATAGGTTGGTAAATAAAAAGGGTTTAAACTTGCTTTGTGTCATCACTAAACTAAAAACAAGGTTACTAGAAGTTATGTCCTAACAAGTGAAATTCTATATATAAAGGGTCCCAAAAGTTTCACCTGTGTTTCAATTAAGAGTACTATAAACAACAAAATATTTAATCTTATTAAAATAGAGTGATTTATCTAAATTCAAAAATTTCATAAGAGTTGTATCAAAATGTAAACAAAAAGGGGTCAACAGATAGGAAAAAAAAATAAAAGGTTCCGGGTTTAAAAATATATTTAATAAATTAAAAAAAAAAAAAAGAAAATGTTTCTGGGTAAGAAAGTCTGTGTGTAAGTAAAGGGCAAGTTTCAACAAGTCTGTATATAACTAAGTTGGTTGTATGTATGTAAAACAGCTAAAGCTATTTAAGGTTTTTCCTAAGGTAAAATACTAATGTTCTAATATAAGCCAAAGTTTAATCTATATGGTAAAATGACATGGTAACATGGCAAGGATTTCTTAGAAACACTAATTTACTCTTAACTTTGTGTCTCTTAAGTTTTATTCTTTAGAACAATTAGTCTTAAAAATTGGGGTGTATACAATTATGGTTAAACAACTGTTAAAGTATTGTACTGTGTTACAGAGTCTAAATTTTTCTTTAAAAACTAAATTTGGTAAGAAAAAAAGTGTCAAGGTAATTGTGAAATGGTTTCTAGTTGTATATTAAATGTGTTCATATTTTTCAGGTATACAAGTTTTAAAGCAGGAAATTTATCAAGCTTCTATTCTCCAGATAAACTTGTCTGTAATGGTAATTTTAAGCTTATAAAGAGTAAATTTCATTGGGGATTAATTTCTATCATTTAGTGTTCTATTAGAGGACCTGTTATCAATAGGATATATGTAAAATTGGTTATATTTTACATTGAGATAAAAAATTTCAAATGTAAATGTATTTCTAAACATTAGAGCCTGACTTGTTTAAAGGTTAATTTTGTGAAACATGAAAATATTTTGCCACTTTGACACACAAAAGGAAAGTTAAAAGCTCTCTCAGCCTTTCTTTGATTCATGTTTTAGATACAATGTTAAATTGTGTTAATTATAAAGTTTGTATAGACTCAGGAAACAGTATATGTAAAGTACTTAATGATATTTAAGGAAGAAGCAAAGATCAACATCAGAATTAGAACACTTAAGATCTATAAAGAGTCACGCCTTACCTGAGATAAGGCTCTGCCTCCCACCTTACTGCATGTTAGAGTGACTCCAAAATAAGTCAGACTTCAGCTTATTTAAAGTTATAATCAAAAGATTGGTTTTTGTTGTAAAATTACTATGATCTCAAATAGGAAATATAATGTGGTTCTCAGTCAAAATTCAAGATAGCTATTATACAAGCAGAATATATTTTTACTCTTGCTAATTTCATTTTGTAAAACTGTTACCTGTTAATGTTTTGCAGAAGTAGCTGCTTCAAGAACACGCAACCTAGGTAACTTATGATAATAAGCCATCACCTATAGAACAGATAGTGGTAACTTCCAGAACTAATACAGACTCCAGTTAGATAAAAGGGTAAATAACTGTAAAGTTATGAACATTAAAGTTAAAGCCCAGTACTCTCACTTTATGACTGGTGAAACTGGCTTGCTGGATGATTAAGATCAAACTTAGAGATTGAAATTATGAGACTAGAGGATAAAAAATCACTCAGTGCATCTGCTGCAGAGGAGGGTCATAAAAAAGGGAGACATCCCTTAATGCTTCCTAAGGAAGTCACCTCATCAAGGAGACCCTGCCTAACCAATGGTACTGGAGGAACTAAGAAGCTGCTCTTCAGTTCTCTACAAGTGGCCCCTGTGGGAACTCAGCTGACTCTTTAACAAGACAGGAACCAGGTCAATTTGACCAGCTTGATCCTAGACACCCAGCAAAACAGTAAAAACCAAAATATAGCCATTCTTGGGCATTTAAGAAAAATAATAATTAAATGTAACTTAGGATGTACACTTATGTTAGTCCACTAGAATAAAGACTGGAAGCTACAAATGAAAGAAAGATTCTTCAGCAAATGTGCCTGATAACAATCAAGAGAAACTGCCAGAGTCAGAAGTTTTTAGTCAGTTTAAGGCCTGCAGATCTTCCTAAGCTATACAGGTAGACTTAATCTATGTTTGCTCGTATGATTACCTAGCCCTAAGTAACAGAAATATAGAGCTCTCTACTAAACACAGGTTATACCAATAAAGGGATATTTTACACAATCAGATGACTTAAGTAGCTTAACTATATTTTTTGGGATATCTATGACATTAAGAGTTAAATGTTGTGTTTACATTCCTGATAACCTGGACTATGTTAAAGTTCCCAAATAGAGGCCTTGTCCTTTCCAGCCTTTGCTAGGTCTAGTTATGGGAACAATTTCTCAGTTCTTCCACCTCCTGGTGAAAGATTGACTTCTGTCATTTTCATGATACTCAGTGGCATGTTCCAGATGCTGCAACATTTACTTTGTACTAATTTCATTTCAGTACTCATGTCTTTTTGTTCTTCTATCATAGAAGCACCCACCCCCAGATGACTTTACAACCTGCTCCTCCCCAACCAGACTTCTACCTCGGACCCCTCGATTGACCTGATTTTTAAAAAAAGGAACTCCAAACTGCTTGCCCCTCACTGCCCCCTTTCAGCTTCGAAGCAGCCAGAACGACCGACGCCCCCTTTTCTTTGAAGCAGTTGGGAGTTCCTATAGCTAAAGCGGAGAATGAAGCCAAAATTAAGGACAGGTAGTTAGTGTAGAAATAGGGAATCGGGTCAATTCGAGGAAATGAAGCCATGAAGCCATCTGCCTTTACAAATGTCAAGGATCTCCGGAGCCCATTGATTACCAAATTTACCTGCCTATAGGGGATGTAGGGTGCGCTCACTTCTCGGGACTTTCAAAATATCAGCTTTCTCCCTGCCGGGAGAAGTCTGTATTATTCCCTTTAAACAATCCAAACTATGGTCCTTACTCAACAGTACCAAATGATTAAACAAACTGATAACCGAGGCAGGATAGACAAATGGGTATAAGATTCTATCCATGATAAACAAAAAGGGGGAATAGAGGAGACCTTCAGGTCCCCTAAAGATAAACTTTCTCTTTGTCTCTTTGTTTGGGGTTTTTTAACTCTGGGTAATAAGGGTAACCCGGTGCTTTACTGGAGCTGCGGCTCAGTTTGTGTGTTTCCACGGAATAAACTAACTTACAACCTCTTTTTAGTCTCTTAGGAGGAACGGTTCAACTATGTAACAAAACAACTGCTTCTCTCAATTGTACTTCAGATTTGTGCTATCTCTCAATGTTAAAATGCTTCTAGGTTCCTGCTGGCAGACTTAATGTGTGTTCCTACCTTCCTACCAGTCCCAGTCTCTGTTACAGATGATGAATTGCCAGTATTGCTTTCCAGAAATAAGAGGGACTTTGGAATCACCGTAGCAGTCATTATCACCATAGTTGCATCAGCAGCAGCAGTCGCCGCAGCAGCTGTAGCCTTGACGACATCAGTACAGTCAGCAACTAAGCTTAATGAAGTGGTCCAGCAGACAGCTACTGCTCTGTCTACTCAACAAACAGTGGATCAACACCTAAAAGCAGGACTACTTTTGGTGAACCAGCGTGTGGACTTACTTCAAGAACAAATGGACCTTTTACAAGAACTGTTAAGCGTAGGGTGTATTTATCATCTGCCGGGACTGTGCATTACACCTGTAGCTTATCATAATCTTAGTTATGCAGCAAATTTGTCTAAAATCATATCTACTCCGCTACGTGCCAATTGGTCTTATAAATTTGATAATCTTACTGCCATTCTTAGATCACAAATTGTTAGCCTTAATTCTACTAGAGTTAATGTAGCCCCTATATCTGAAATGCAAAATTGGTTATCTTCTTCCTTCAGTTTTGTAAAGCAATGGGCAGGAATGGGAGCATTGTGTGTGTTTATGATCATTGCAATTGTCTTCCTCACACGCTTTATCATGCGTATACGCCAAGTTCATGCCAGAGATCGCATCATTTTCCATCAAGCCATGATGGCCTTAGAGGCTGGCAGCTCTCCTCAAGTCTGGCTGAGCATGCTGGATCGGTAGTCAACGACGGGTAAGGAAGGAGGTAACCGTGTACCGACCTAAGACAGGAGCTGTAGCATGCTCTGCAGTTATCCGATGACGGGTAAGGACGATGGTTGACCACTCCGCCTAAGACAGGCACGATCCCAAGCCAGCATTCTTTTAATAAATAAAAAAGGGGGAGCTGTCGGGGTACTGCAGACCCCCAGCCCTTCGGCGTGGCCAAGATGGCGCCTGGCAAGGTGCCAAGGAAGTGCTGAGAACAAAACCAGGTACCTCCAGCAGACTAATACTCTCTGCCAACAAGTGGCTTTATTTGAGGAAGTTAATGTGATTGGTCATGGGTCCTCGTGGACACTGCATGATTGCTATATCCACACTATTGTGCTCCATTACTGTCCATGCTTTCCCCTCGTGATCTATAAGCTGATTGGTTGTTGTATGTAATGTAAGGCGCTTGCAAGAGCGGCCCGCGGCTGCTGGCCAGCCAGAAGAAGCAGACTGCAGAAAATAAAGAACTTGCCCTGATCCGGTTTCGTGTTTCTCTGCGGGCAGGGGACGCGATAAAACTTTATGCATTATAAAATATGTATCAAAGCATAAGAGAGTACCTCATTAAAATGTATAATTTGCATGATTTTTAACAGTTCAACATAAAAGAAAATTAAATAAAAATCAAGACCTTGAATCAGCATTTATTCAAGAATACCAATGACCAACAGCAGCCATATAAAAAGAAACGCAGTCAATAATTCAATAGCCATCAGGATAAGTGAAAATCCAAATCGAAGTAAAATATCAACTTAACCTGATAGGATGCAAATTATAGAAATGAACCAAAAATCAACATAACAAATAGAGACAATGACATAGGGAAATGAAAAACTTGTTATTGTTGTTATGAATGAAATATTGACTCTGTCTCTAGAGAAAACAGTGTGTACATTCCTTTATACTATTGCAAAAAATGGAACTGCTTATAGTTTAGCAATACTATTTCTGGGTATAAATTCAAAGGAATTAAGACAAGGATCTCCAAGTCATATGTGCCCATCTAACTCATAGATTCATAGAATGGAATATCCATGGTCATGAGCTGAGGAAAGAGGGAAAGAGAAGATGTTAATGAAAAAATGCAAAAGTTTGTTTCCATGACATGAATAAGTTCTAGAAGTCTACATACCTTAGTTCTTATGCTTTTCTGTATGTTTTTCCATACTTAAAATTTTGCTAAGATGGTAGATCATATGTTAGATGTTCTTATCACAGCAATAATAATAAGCAAGAAGTGAGGAACAATTCTGAAGAAGATAAGGTAGGTGATTGGTTTTATGATTTAGATTGTGGGAACAGTTTCATATACTTATATCTATCTCCCAAGAGCAAGTTTAATATATTATTTCTGTATATTTTTCTGTGTGTAAATTATACCTCATACAAGTGTTATTTGAGAAATGATAACAGAATTCACAGGCTTTGAGTAAATTGTGTATGTGTTTACACATACTGGACATGACAAAGACTGTATCTGTAATATGCCAAGTATAATATAAAGTTGCTCCCCGACCCTTTACACTGCAGTCATTTCCCCGCCTCCCAACTTCTTGTCAGTCTGTGAACATCCTAGCTAGCTATTGGTTCATCAGTCAGCTTGTAAGTATCCTTCTCCATTATTGGTCCCCTGTTAGCTGGTGGAATTCAACTGCTTAAGGATATCTCCCCCACCATTTTTTCATGCTCTCTCTCTCCTCCTCCAAAATCAACATAACATACACTCACTTTCATGCACTCTTCTCCTGACTTTTCACTCTCTCTCTTATGTGTGCTCTCTCTCTCTCTCTTTTCCTCTCATTTTCTCTCTTACCCTGCAGGGAGACACTCTGTCTGTTTGCTTAATAAACTCTCTTATGTGAGTTCTGGTGTCTGGAGTGGTTTCTGGGTTCTTACACTGAGCACTTACAATGGAATAGGAAGAAATCAGGAACCAATACTTTTAAATTATCTAAAGATATAATTAGAATTTTCACAAAATATTATCATTAATGAAAAAATAAGAATATGAAAAAAATGCCTTTTAGTAATAAGAATAACTAAAAAAAGTTTGTCATCAGGAAATTTTAATTTAAAACCAAAACAATTTATACCTATATACTTCATAGAATGACAGAATGAAAAATAATAAACAATGCCAAGTGACAAAATATGGAGAGATTGAAACTCTCTTCCTGTGTTTCAAATATCTTTCCAAATTTGTCATGCTGCTTATTATTCCAAACTGACCAGACCATGAGTCCATGGATAACTAATTTAGAGTCATCTGGGGATTCTGGCTATTTCCAAAAGACTATGAAAATTAGGAAAAGCAGCTTTGGAGTTGTCTATTTAAAATGTCTCTCATTAAAGTTATGTCTTCTTTGCTTTAGCTCCCAAGCAATCAAGAATGGGTTTTCAAAAATGGTTTAAAAATGGTAAGAATTTAAAAGTCCCTCTGTGACAAGTATCATCAGGGAGCCTGCACCACTGGTCCCCAGGCTGGACTTCGGTCACCATGCTGTTTACATGGCTTTCCGCTTTCCTAGCAACCTCCACTTGTTTACCTTCAAAGTTCAGGGAACACAATCTGTGTTCAAGAGTGGGTGACACTCAGACATAATTCCAAGACAATCACTTCTAAAACAAAGCCTTTCCAACAAGGGAATAACTAATTCCTGAGAGAGAATGCACAGCTGCAAGCAAGGTACCTGAGGTTTTATGGGAACCACTTTAAATATCCAGAGAGTGTGAGATGTAAATGCTCCTTGTTGTAGAGAAGACACCTTGTGTGTGCAGTTACCCACTGAAATGCTTTTCCTCTGCACTTCCTACATCCTGCCCTGATGAACCAGAACCAGGTAATGAAGATTATTTCTCCATTGTGTATCAAGTGAATCCATTCTAAATTAAAACCTCTGAATTTCTGTGAAATCACTTTAGTCTTATGTGAGATTGAAAGATTTAAACTTACAAAGACACATCCTTAAAAAAATGTTTGATTTGATATTGAATTGAGTGGTTTTTCTTTTTCTCAACTCCATTTTATCTTTCATATTGAAATATGCTTATTGCAAGAGGAACTCATTTGATGATGGATTTATGCCTGAAAACACCAAAATGTCACTAAAATCATCTAGAACTACAAAAGTAGGTTTTTAACAGTGGTGATGCTTATTAAATATTGTTATTTTTATATACAGTTAGCATTACTTTTCTATATTTGTCAAATACAATCACAGAAAATCTCACCCGTACCCCAAATTTTCAAAGCTAATTAGCAATATATTATCAACCTAATGTGACATTGAACAATTTTTTACTGATAAAGATGAAGCACTTTCTAAAACCCAACTGTCTAGCACCAGGAACCATTATTTAGTGCATAGACATATAAATTAATAACTAGGATTAATTTTGAAGATGAAAACAAAATTTTATATACCACTCACACACAAAAGACCAAAATATGAATATTAGTGGATACAAATCTTCACTTGTTAGTCCAAACATAGACAAGTGGGACTCTTTCTGGTGTCAAATACTGGATAATACAGGTCTATTGGGCTTCTTTAAAATTAATTTTGGAAACCATTTATTCTTAGGTTGTTGTAGGGTCAAAACTTTCTCAGTGTGATTTCTCAAACTGTCAATTCTGCTCTCTGCTGAGTGTACGCACAGTTAAAAATATGAGTGAAAGTTCCTATGTGTATCCCCAGCTCTGTGGTAGATCAGTTCACATACAATCAATTCTCATAACAAATGATGAGGAGATATTGTTATTCTCAGTTTATAAATGATGACATACGTGTGTGAATTGGCAGGAAATGCACCCCAAGAAAGAGAATCTGCAAATGAATTCATTACATTCTTTAAAACACATGAAATGTTCAGAAAGATTCAGATAATATTGTCATTGTTTTTAGAATAGTAAACATTAGACTCTGACATCATTTCATTACCTGTTAAATGTACAAGATAATGCCAAACACAATGTTATCCTAATTACTAAAATGAATTGTGTGCATAGTACTTTGTACCTTGGAAAACACAGAATTCACATTAAAATAGTTCATTATTAACAATTAGTAGGTTCTTGAAATTAGTCACCAAATATAGGTTATTTTGTAGTGTCTTTTTATATTTTATTACATTTCCATCATTATTTATATTAAATATTATAATACTTTTCTACCTGGGGCTCCTGCCTCTGGCTTCTACTCTACTGAATCTTACTCAGCTTCATCCAGGACACATGAGACTAGTAGCCAAGATTCCCCTTACTCAACATCCTTGTGACCCTTTTACTCATTCTCTATTCTCATTTGTCATTCTCTATTTCCTAATAATAAGGTGTAAAACTCTTTACCTTTAAATAGATATCTAGTACATTCATCTTCTACCTCCCTTATTGGGCTAAGCTACTACTGCTGTATGAAATCTTTTATTTCAATTCAGGGTGAAACTCATTTCAGATACATAAGTGTACTAAGATAACTATCATCCAGTTTACAAAAGCATATAGTACTTTTTTCAAACTATTCACCAAGGAGCAATTTGAGAAATCCTCAAGAATTCAGAGTCCTTTGTTCCATCTAAAATCATAAATGATACTACAAAAATATACAAATATCTTAAGATTTCACAACTCAGGGAATTCAGGCATTTAATGTTTATTAGAATGGAAATGTTGAATAAATCCAAGGTTCTGTCAACCTTTCCAGGTAATATAATAAACTGCCACATGAAACACATGGAGTCTACAAACAATGTGACAGAGTTTGTTCTTCTGGGACTTACACAAAACCCAAAGATGCAGAAAATTATATTTGTTGTGTTTCTGCTCATCTACGTCATCTCTATGGCAGGAAATTTGCTTATAGTGATAGTCATCATTACCAGCTCACTCTTGGGCTCCCCCATGTACTTTTTCCTGGCCTATCTCTCCTTTATTGATGGCTGCTATGCATCTGTCAGTACTCGTAAACTGGCCTTGGATTCACTCCATGAAAAGAAGACCATCCGATTCAATGGATGCATGGCCCAAGTCTTTGGGGAACATTTCTTTGCAGGTGCTGAGATTATTCTGCTCACAGTGATGGCCTATGACTGCTATGTGGCCATCTGCAAGTCCTTGCACTATGCAACCATCATGAACTGGAGAGTGTGCATACTGCTTAGTGGGAATGTCATGGGTGGGAGGTTTTCTCCATGCAACCATCCAGCTGCTCTTCATCTTCCCACTACCCTTCTGTGGTCCTAATGTCATCGATCACTTTATGTGTGATCTGAACCTTTGCTCAATCTGGCCTGCACTGATACCCACACTCTGGGGCTTTTCATTGCTGCCAACAGTGGGTTCACATGCCTGTTAAACTTCCTCCTCCTGCTGATCTCCTATGTGGTCATTCTGCACTCCCTGAGGACACACAGCATGGAGGGCTGGCACAAGGCCCTGTCCACCTGTGTCTCTCACATTACAGTGGTAATTTTATTCTTTGTTCCCTGCATATTTGTGTACATGAGATCTCCAACTAATTTATCCATTGATAAAGCAGTTGCTGTATTCTATACCATAATAACTCCGATGTTAAATCCTGTGATCTACACTTTGAGAAATGCTCAAATGGAAAGTGCCATTAGAAAATTGTTTAGCGGCGATCCAAGATGGCAGCCTAGAGGGTGACTACACCCCCGTCGCTCCAGAACCCAGGGGTTAAGAAGGGGAGGCATTGAGAGACTTGGACAGAAATAGAGCCACGGGTGAGTCTGCCCACTGGGTAAAGCTCGGCCCGGGTGGCAGGCCCAGATAGAGGTGGCTTATCGGAGCAGGGCAGGGCAGCTAGAGTCTTCCAGAGGCAGCCCTGCACACTCCGGCAGTGAGCCCCGCCCACACCGCCAGCTTCTCCAAGTTTTCAGAGCGGGCCCCCTAGTGAGAGCCTTTCTGACCAGAACAAGCTCCAAGTCCCAGAACCAGCACAGCACAGTGTACTCAGGCATGCAAGCAGCTTCAGGGACCAGGATAGGGCAGCCAGAGACCTCCCCAAATAGCCTGGACCCCTGCGGTGGGAGGTGCCTTTCAAGGCTAGCTTCTCAGACCAGACCGCACAGTGAGAGGCTTTCTACATAGAACCAGCCACAAGTCCCCAAACCAACGGAGAGCTTCGATCTGCAAGCAGCCTCTGGGATCAGGGCAGGGCAGCCAGAGACCTCTTCAGGCGGCTCTGCCCACTTCGGCCACAGGCTCTTTCCACGGGGCGATCCAAGATGGCGGTCTAGAGGGTGACTGCATACCCAGTCGCTCCAGAACCCAGGAGTTAAGAAGGGGAGGCATTGAGAGACTCGGACTGAAATAGAGCCACGGGTGAGTCTGCCCACTGGGTAAACCTCGGCCCGGGTGGCCGAGCAGATAGGGGTGGCTTATCAGAGCAGGGCAGGGCAGCTAGAGTCTTCCTCAGGTAGCCTTTCACACTCCGGCACTGGGCTTCTTCCACACGGCCAGCTGCACGGTGCAGGTCCCCAGTGAGAGCCTTTCCGCACAGAGCCAGCTCCAAACCCTGGAACCAGTAGGGGGCTAGGGGCAGCTTTCTTCTGATGCACTGCATTATCAAATTCCTCCAAGACATCAGGCTACTGAAGGCTGAGAGGTGATACACTGGAAATCTACCGGGACACTATAAGCCAATAGGGGATATCTGCAATATCTCAGGGTCCCACTGACAGCTGACTAATATGAGAAAACAAGGGAAGAAAATGTCCCAAACAAACCTAGATACTACATCAATAAAACCCAATGACAGCACAGCAGAAGAAATGTCAGAAAGGGAGTTCAGAATGTACGTAATTAAAACGATCAGGGAAGCAAATGAGGAGATGAAAGAGCAAATGCAGGCATTAAATGATCACACAAATCAACAGTTAAAAGACCAAATATGGGAAGCAAGAGATCATTTCAATAAAGAGTTAGAGATACTGAAAAAAAAGCAAATTGAAATCCTTGAAATGAAGGAAACAATAAACCAAGTTAAAAACTCCATAGAAAGCATAACCAATAGGATAGAACACCTGGAAGACAGAACCTCAGACATTGAAGACAAATTATTTAATCTTGAAAACAAAGTTGGCCAAACAGAGAAGATGGTAAGAAATCATGAACAGAATCTACAAGAATTATGGGATATCATGAAAAGGCCAAATTTAAGAATTATTGGGATTGAGGAAGGCTTAGAGAAACAAACCAAAGGATTGAACAATCTATTCAATGAAATAATATCAGAAAATTCCCCAAATCTGAAGAATGAAATGGAAAACCAAGTACAAGAGGCTTATAGAACTCCAAATATACAAACTTACAACAGACCCACACCAAGGCACATTATTATGAAAATACCTAACATACAAAATAAAGACAGAATTTTAAAGGCCGCGAGAGAAAAGAATCAAATTACATTCAGAGGGAAACCAATAAGAATATCAGCAGATTTTTCAATCCAGACCCTAAAAGCTAGAAGGGCATGGAACAACATATACCTAGCCCTGAAAGAAAACAGATGCCAACCAAGAATCTTATACCCAGCAAAACTTACCTTCAAATTTGATGATGAAATAAGATCCTTCCATGATAAACAAAAGCTAAAGAAATTTACAAAAAGAAAGCCAGCATTACAGAATATTCTCAGCAAAATATTCCATGAGGAAGAGATGAAAAGCAACGATGCAAATCAGCAACAGGAGGCGCTAGCCTAAAGGAATAGCCAAATAAAGGAGAAACCAAATCATGTCAAAAACAAATATGAGTCAATTGACTGGGAACACAAATCATATCATAATAATAACCCTGAAAGTTAATGGCCTGAATTCATCAATCAAAAGACACAGACTGGCAGATTGGATTAAAAAGAAAAATTCAACAATATGCTGCCTGCAAGAGACTCATCTCATAGAAAGAGACACCATAGACTAAAGGTGAAAGGATGGGGAAAAACCTACCATGCACATGGACACAGCAAAAAAGCTGGAGTATCCATCCTCATTTCAGATAATGTGGACTTCAAGCCAAAACTAGTCAGAAGGGATAAAGAAGGAGATTACATGCTGCTTAAGGGAAGCATAAATCAGCAAGACATAACAATCATAAATATCTATGCCCCGAACATTGGCTCATCCACGTACATCAAACAAATCCTTCTCAATTCCAGAAATCAAATAGACCACAACACAATAATACTAGGCGATTTTAACACACCTCTCTCACCACTGGATAGATCGTCCAAACAAAAATTGAATAAAGAAACCATAGATCTCAATAACACAATCAACAAATTAGACTTAACAGGCATATATAGAATATACCATCCAACAAAGAACGAATACACTTTCTTCTCAGCAGCACATGGATCCTTCTCTAAAATAGACCATATTTTATGCCACAAAGCTACTGTTAGCAAATACAAGAAGATAGAGATACTACCTTGTACTCTATTAGATCATAATGGATTGAAATTAGAAATAAATGACAGAATAAAAAACAGAAACTTCTCCAATACTTGGAGATTAAATAATACACTATTATATGATGAATGGATAACAGAAGACATCAGGAGGGAAATAAAAAGTGTTTACCTTGATATTCCCTCAGGAGGACCTCATTAGTCTACAAATGTGAGCTGCTTATAATTTTCCTGTTTCTTTGTGGTTATATTTGATTATTAAAAGTTGTTTTTCATAGCACATAGATCTTTCTACACACAAAGAAATTATAGGATTAAGTATTTTTAATGCAATTCTTCCTTTACTCATTAATAAATAGAGTTTTGCTTCCAAGGAATATATTTTGGTGGGTTTCTGGTGTGGTCTAAAGTACAATTAGCTTCTTCCTTTCTAAATTTAAAATCTATTGAGAGACTCTCAGAAAGGAGTAGAAAATTAATGCTGAGTATTACAAAGAGTAAGGACAGAACGGGTGCTATGAAATGATACACAATAGATACCAAACAGAGATCTGGGTCATGAGTCAAGAAGCTGCTCAATTCACAATAGCTGGACTGTGGAACCAACCAAGATGCCCTTCAATTGATGAATGGATAAAGAAACTGTGGTATATATACGCAATGGAATATTATTCTGCATAAAGAATAAAATTATGTCATTTGCTGGTAAATGGATGGAGTTAGAGAATATCATACTAAGTTAAATAGGCCAAGTCCAAAAAGCCAAAGATGGATTATTTTCTCAGACAGTGGATGACCATACATAATGAAGGGGGTAGGAGGGCAGGGGGGAAAAGAAGAATGAGAAAACTTTGGAGGGTTTAGAGGAAAATTGGGTGGCAGTGGGGTAAGAAAAGATAGTAGAATGAGACAGATAATATTATCCTATGTATATGTATGATTACATGAAAGGTATGACTCTACTTTGTGTACAACCTTGGAAATGAAAAGTTATACCCCACTTATGTACAATAAATCAAAATGCAGTCTGTAAAAATAGAAATTAAAATAAAATAAATTTGACAGGAAAAAAAAAGAGAAGTATTTGTAGATGGAAAATCATCAAGAATGACACCCCAGGGTTAGGGTGGGATCAGTAGAGTGAATAGTCAAGATAAGAAGTCAAATCATTCCTAGGACAGGGAGTAGACACACAGATTTTAAAAAAAAATACTGCAGAAAAACTTCAATTCAACTTAGTTGTAGTTATTAAATGATCCATTCATTCAACACTATTTTCATTAAAATCCCACTAGTGCCAAGCATCCTGCTGCACACTAACTTAGTATAAAGGTGAATTGTAACTTCTGAGATTTGAGAGACAGAGAAGGCCAAGATCAGGAAATGTCTCATAATACTGTTAAAACTTAATGTTAAGGACTGTGGGTCAAACATTGAAAGCATTTCTAATCTAGGAAGTGATGTAGTTAGAACCTTGTTTTATGAATCAAGGGGACAATAACGGACTATCAAAAGAGTACAAAAGGTTTGTGTCCCCTGGCCTCCATGCAGACCACTTTATTCAGTACCAGGAGTACTGCAGAACTGCAGAGGCCAAAGCTAAAGCCAGGCTTCACTTGAGACAACATACTTTCTTCCCTACCATACTGGCTTCCCTGACTTCCATATGTCACTTGGTAAAAATCTTAATCTCCAGTTCTGTCTCTGTGGAACACAAACTGACAGAGAGAGAGAGAGAGAGAGAGAGAGAGAGAGAGAGAGAGAGAGAGAGAGAGAGAGGAACTGTTCCCCAAATATTTTTAGAAGCTGCAGATAACAGACTGATATAAGAAGGAAGATTAGAAAGAGAAGAATCATGGGTGAGATCCAAATTTCCATCACCACATGGATGAGGGAATTGAGAAAATTGAAGAAAAAGAAATAAGAGCTTTTGCAAGTGAAAAAGGCCTGTCCATTTCCTGTAGAAATGCCCTCCCTCTACCTGTGGATTGTCTCTTCAGCCCTGTTTTAGGATTGCTCTTACACTGCCTGAGAAAACTATAATGCCTCTCCTAGGCAGCCAAGGCTCCCCTCTTCTGTAGCACCATGGCAGTGGGAGTCAACCACTGCAAGTTAGTGTAAGCCTTGACCATGGTGCCCAGGCTACCTGCAACCTGGATAGAGTGACCAGTGTATAGGAACCATCTGTCCAGTGACATTTTAAAAGTGGCTAAGCCTTTGGTATGGAATTTTTGTCATTTGAAAATACAATTTTTTTAAGGAGATTAAGAAGTATATAGTCATGGGTTTTAATAATGGTAAGAGTGTAGTGAGGTTAGGCATGTAAGTTTCAATGGTGTCTCAAGACTTGGATTTTTAAAAAACAGATCTGTTAGGTCAGAATTAAATTTTTTTAAGATAGAAATGATTTTAACAGATTCTATTTTTCCACTTTTTTATTTTTTACTTTATTATTTGGTATATTATATTTATGCATAGAAATGGGATTGAAGATGCATTGATAGTTTCTATTAGACATTTATGCATAAAATCCCATTTAACTTTTGACTATAAAATGTGAACATCTTTCAAATTACATTTGAAAGGATCATTGACTTTCCCTTTTAAATGTCCCTATATGACTCTTCTTTTACTTTTCTTTTATCTTCACATTAATGCATTTGTCTTTGACTATCATTTTCTACTGACTGTCTAAGACCAACTTGGTGACCCCTTTCTCAACCCAAAAGTAACTCCCCTCTTTTTTATGTGAAGGTGAGCTAAAACTTCTCAGGAGTTGCTTTTGGAAATTTGTGAGAAAACTCTTGGTTCCTTTCATCTTTTTCTACCAATATCTATCTAACATCTACCAGGATGGGTCACAGTGATCTTGGTGACCATACATGAATTATCTCGGAAGCATTTTAAACATTTCCCTTCCTAGTGAACCTTCTCTTTGCAGAATTTGAAGCGATTAACTTCTTGTTTTCTAAGTTTCTCTAGATCACCCTGATGAGGGAGTTGGGAGACTCACCAGATTTGCAGCACCTGAGAGGGGTCCCATTGTTCTTTAGGTTCTGGATGAGTCTGGAGAACAATGACCAAAATATTGGTGATTTAAAGACCTTTTATTTTCTTGTTTTTGTCCTCCAAGTCTCAGTTATTGAACATGAAGGCAGTCAATTCCACCAGTCTTGAAATACATGTAGTAAGAAAGTACTATCTTCTCTTTCCCAGTCTATTTGTGGATTCAAGGAGAGTTTCCTATGAGGTGGGAAAACAACTTGAGCTTGAATATTGATGGTTTCACAGCATATACATGCACCACCTAAACATGGACAAATAGAGGACATTGGCTCCTGTCTGTGAAGTACCTAAAAAACAGCAAACAGATAACCAAGTCAAGTGAAGACCACAGTATAATAATAAGAAATGACACATTTTTTAAATCAGGAAAGAAAGTTTTCCACATTACCCCTAACCCAACACCAAGGAACACTAAACTGAGAGGAAACCCCATCAAGCTTCAAGAGAACATAGAAAAATGTTTCATTACTATACCACAGATGAAAGCAAGTTATAAGCAATAAAAATCCTTTAGCTAAAAAACATATCATGTGAAAATAAAAACATGATAGTATCAATAGCAGAATATATCAAAGAGAACAAAGAATTATAAGATCAAAGAGAGATGATTTGAAAATATACATTCAGAGGAGCAAAGGGGAAAACAGAATGGAGAGGAAGGAACAAAGTTTACAGAACCTTTGAGCCAAAGGTAAAAAAGTCAATATTTGAGCTATTAGTGTTCAAGACAAACTTGAGAATGCCAGATGGTAGAGAGCTTACTCAAAGAAAACCATCCAAACTAGAGAAGGATACAACTACACAGGTACAGGAAGACCAAAGGTAACCAGCCAGACTTAATTCAACCAAATCTAATCAATGATATCATACAATTTCAAATAGCTTGGTATAATCATAAGATTATTTCTCAGGCCTCATGGTAGCCACAAAGCAAAAATTTATAACAGATAAATAAAAAGAATAGGAAAGAAATAAAAAGACTTGCAGTATAACACTTAACTAAAAAATGAGACTATAAGAGAGAGAAAGAAAATGAGGAACTACAGTAAATCTAGTAAACAAATTATAATAAACATAGGGAAAATGCTCAGTGTCAGTAAGCACCAGAAAGATGCAAATGAAAAACTCCAGTGAGATACTACTTTATCCCTAGTAGAGTCAACATTATTAACACAAAATATTAACAAATCCTAGTAAGGATGTAGAGAAAAAGGAACCCTCACATATTGTTGGTGAGAATGTAAATTGTTGTGGGCACTCTGGAGAAAAGTATGGAGGCTCATCAAAAAACTAGGAATAGGGCCTCTGCAGCATACCACTATCCCCCTCCTGGGTGTATTCAAAGAAAATGAAGTCAGCATACAAAAGCAATACCTGCACATCCATACTTATTTCAGCACTATTTGCAGTAGTTAATGTTTAGAATCCTCCTTCATTTCCATAACCAGGTGAAAGCTTAAAATAAATGTGGTACATACACACTGTGGAGTGCTATCCTGACATTAAAAAAAAAATCCCTTCATTTGGAGGAAAAGTGAATGGAACAAGAAGATTTTCCATTAAGCTAAAGCAAAATTACCCAGACAGGCTAGACTGGAGTCTCATGCCTATCATTTCAGTGACTTGAGAGGCTGAGGCAGGAGTATTGCAAGTTCAAGGCTAGTCATCTCAGTAATTTAGTGAGGCCCTATGTAAAATTCTATCTCAAAATAAAAAAATAATAAGAGCTGGGGATGTAGGTTAGTGGTTAAATGCCTGTGGATTTAATCTCCAGTGCCAAAAACAAAAACAAACTAACAAATCATAATCTAGACATAGAAAGACAAATACTGTATGTTCTCTCTCATATGTGGAAACTAAATATGTTTATTTTTTTCAGAAAAAAATTATATATCCTAAAAGTGAAAGTTGTTTCCTTGGGAATGAGAAGGGGATCAGTGGAGGTGACATAGAGGGATGAGGGTGGATGGAGGGTATGTGATTATTGTCAACTCACGATGTTGCATTACCACAGTGAATTCCACAAATTTTTATAATTTAATATGTGTTAATAAGAAGAAATAGAAACTATAGTATTCAAAACAGTGTATCACAACACAAGAGACATATTACCAATGCAATAAAATAAAGAGCTCAGAAAAAACACCTCTCAGATATCACCAAATCATTTCCATAAAAGTGCTAAGATCATTTGATGGAAAAGAGATAATTTTCCATGTATGATGTTGGGAAAATTAAATCTCCTCATGTCAAACACTAAATCTGGACCATTATGTTAAACCATACAAAATCAACTTGAAATAGATCAAAAATGTCAGAGTTAAAACTCTAAAAATATCAGAAGAGAACATAATGAAGTAGTTTCCAGACATTAGATTAGAATATGATTTCTCATTAAAATACCAAATGTACAGGTAACAGAAGAAAAATAGATAAAACTGTCTGCTTCTAAATTTTGAATTTCTTTACAACAAATGGTATAATAAATAAAATGAAAAGAGAACTCATGGAATGGGAGAAAAACATGCAGTCATATATGATCATAGATAGTGTCCAGAAATATATATACATACAAACACACACACATATGTAAACACCTATGACCAAACATCAAATAAATTTCAATTTTTAAAAATAAGCCAAGTACTGGATAGACACTTCTCCAAAGAAGAAAAATAAATAGCTAATCAGCAGAAGAAATAATGCTTAACATCTCTGTTCATAGGAAAATGTAAATCAAAAGCGTAGAGAAATAGAACATTGAACCCATTCAAGTGGCTACTATTTAAAATAAAGAATAAGAAGAATTGGAAAAAATGTGTAAAAATAGAAACATTTGTGCCCTGTTCCTAGAGATATAAAATGATTGACTTATATGAAAGACATTTCTCCTTAAAAAATTAGAACAACTAGATGACCCACCATTCCATTTTTATGTGTAAACACAGAAAAATCGAACTCATGGACTTTAAAAGATATACATGTACAATTATGAGCATATAGCTGCTGTATTATTTACAATAGCCAACACACACACAAACAATTCAAGTGAACGGATTTAAAAATGTGATATATACATACCATGGAATATTACCCAGTATTAAAAGGATGTCCCAATACTTGCTACCACATGGGTAAAGCTTGAGAACATTATGTTAAGAAAAATTAGGCATTCACAAAAAGTCTAATGCTGTTTGATTCTATTTATATGAAGTACCTAAAGTAGTAAAACTTGTAAACTCATTTGGAAGTTTTTCATGGGAGGTGTTTTATGTTTTCTTATTTAGTTAGTTACTCAATATTTTATATACTTGGGCACTCATGGATATTTATTTTATAGTTTAGGCTATATTTCAATATTGTGTTACTCACTTATAGTTTGATTTTGATGGATTCTATCCATTGAGTCCAGTTTCCTTTTTGTACATGTTCATTAATGTACGTGCATTTTATAACTCCCTACTTTGTGCTACCACACACTGTTCAATAGATCATATAATTTGTACCCCAGATTTAAAATCACTCATTTCATCTAGAAGCCTTAGACTTCCATTGGAGAATAGAACTAAAAATAATAACCAGGACTCTACAACTATCATTTCTTATCCTATTAAAAATGGCACAGAAAACTTTAGCACCTTTAAATACAATAGGCCACCTCTTTTTCCCAAAATCTAAGACAAATTGAAGTTTAATTAATTATCACATTTTGTTTATGTTTATTAATTGGGAGGGAAGGGACACTATAGAGAACAGCTTTCCGCCAGATTCCTGTTCAGCATCATTTGTATGTAAAGATTCCTCCCAGGATAGCAAGAGAAGTCTTCACATCCAGAATCCTGTGTGATTATTGGTTTAAGAAATGGGTAAATCAGGGGCTAATTTATCTTCTCTTCTAAAATGTAGATGAGAACCAAAGCTTATAATTGCAAGTTTGAAGTGATTCTAGTTCAGATAGAATTAGAGAAGGATTTTTAATTCTCATTTGAATAAGTGACTTCCATATTGCCTTGAGAAGAAAAAAGGGCAACTGAATATACCTAATTTGTACAAGATTTAGTTAAGCAGGAAAGAATTGCACTTGAGAGTAACATAGTTACACTTAATAGCTGCAGGAAATTAGTTGTATCAATGCCACAGTCAGTATCTAATGAACAACAGGACTTTATGGAAGACAGAAATTTGAAAGACTTCTCTGAGAGCCCTGCAATCTAAGAAACATGCACAGCAGTGGTGGATGGATGTGGGCGCTGCTCTGTGGGTAAGGAATACTGGTAGAGAGGGAGATGAGAAAGAAATAAAAACAGTATCTATTGGGGTGTTTCAGGAAAATACTTTATGGCTCACAGTGGTGATGATGTTGCCATGGATACAGCAGAATGCAAACATCCTTACTCCTCAGTGGTCATTGAGCATAGAAGGATATGGAACACCACTTCATTATATCTATAAGAAATATAGAGATGATTAAGAGATAAAGCCACTGGTATGGTTTGAATGTGAGGTGTACCCTAAAAACTCACATATGAGACAATGCAAGAGAGTTCAGAGAAGAAATGATTGGGTTGTGAAAGCCTTAACCCAATCAGTGAATTAATCCCCTGATGGGATTACCTGAGTGGTAGCTGGAAGAGGTGAGGCACTGTGGACTTGGCCTTGGAGTATATATTTGCATCTGGTGAGTGAAGTCCCTGTATTTCCTGATCATCATGTGAGTGGGTTCCCTGTGCCACACATTTCCTCCATGATGTTCTGTTTCACCTCAAGCCCCAAGGAATGGTGCTTGCCTTCTATGGACTGAGACCTCTGAAACTGTTAGCCCTCTAATAAACTTTTCCTCTCCTAAAATTGTTCTGGTCACATCTTTTAGTCACAGTAGTGAAAAAGCTGATTAAAACAGTCCCCTTATCTTGCTTCATTCTAATGTACATTTTTCTTATGTATCTATGAAATTAAGTTTATTTATTTGATATTGACTTTTGTTTCAGTGCATGTGGAAAATCTCATTAAGGCAAGTAAACCTTCAGGTAATGGAAATGTGGTGGTGTGTAATGTGTTCAAAGAACACTGGATTTCTATGATACCCCTGCAACTGACTCACCATCTTGATCAACTCTCTGCATCATACCCTGGGAATACCACAATGCCTCCTGCCTACATCAGAACACAATTGTTAAGGCCAAATGTTATGCCAGTGTGAATAAACCTTCTCCTAAGGTAAGGGTTTTCAGAACTTTATTTTTAATGTATCAAGAATATAACACTTTTTAAAAATGAAAGTGGAGAATATCATGCAAAGTGAAATTAGCCAAACTCAGAAATCAGAGGTCAAAGGTTTTCTCTCCCATGCAGAAAAATAAAGGAAAGGGGGAGGGAAGGATAGGAGAACATAAAGAACCAATCAAATATAAGTTAATAGATGATCAAAAAGAAGTCAGAATAGAGTACAAGAAAGAGAATGGGAAAGGGGAGGGAGTTCTGGAGGGAAGACAGGGAGAGAGGAGGGGAAATTTTGAACTGAAATTGATTTTAATGCATGTAGAAGTATGTTGTCATAAGCCCAACTACAATGCATAACTATAAAGCTCTAAAAGAAAAAGAATATAAGTCATTTTCAAATTTTACTGAAGTACTTTTTAAAACTAGATCTTCCTCCAATTTCCTGTCCAACTCAGAGATTATGAGCACTTTGCTATATTTGATACCCTTCTAATAGGGTATGCATATAGTAATAGGTACCAAATTTTATGTATATAACATATAATCTCCTGCTGGGAACAAAAAATGTTACCATCAGAAACACATATCTGATTTCTTTTCTTTTTCTTTTTTTTTTATGGTCACAGCAAAAGTGTATTTTATACTTGCATTACAATTTCTCATTGAAAGTGTATATTTGGAACACTGTATATGATATTTAATATTTAGAACTTGGAGTCTCATCATATATTGTCTTTCCTCTTATACTGATACTACTGGTTGTCAGTGACAAGTTCTGCTTCCCAGATGTAAAGATTAAACACCTGAGAAGCACAAAGGCGAGTGTAGAAAGCAAGTTTATTTAATAAAATCATAATACAGACTTCCTCTAGGAGGAAGAAGAGGGTCATAGCTGGTGTCCTCATATACCCAAAACTGGGAGCACCTGCCCTTTTATACATTTTAGATTTTCTTTGTTCTCCTGCTCTCTTCTCCCTTATTGCTCTCCTTACTGAGTATATAACTAAGCCCAGGAGATGTCAGCAGGATGGTCAAAAGGTGAGAAGCAAATGGGCAAGGAGGAAGGACCAAAGGTGGAGTGATCCAGGCAGGAAAGGAGCATCCCTGAAGGCTAATTAACAACTCTATAACTCCCTGCAGGGAGGAACAATTCTTGGACAGGTTGTGTTAGCAACAGGTTAGAGTGGGAGTAAGGGTGAAGGAAAGGCCCTGGAGGCATTAACATTTCAATTCCCTGGAGGAGGTCTCCATCTTCTCTATATCCAACCCAATTACTTACCTACACTGACCACCTATCTTTAATTCTTCCTTCAATACAACTATAGGAATAAACTTTTTAATGAATCTGCAATATAGGAAAATCCTTCTAATGTGAAAAATATCAACCTCCTTCTACACTACTGCTATAAAATTTATAAAATTTTAATTTAGAATATATTTTAAAGGCCCATGTACATGTATTTTTTTAATGTTCTCATAAAAGAATCATTCCTGATTCATTCAATCTCCCTGAGACTGATATAGGCACTAAATTTTTACCTATCTTTCACTGCCATGGAAAGGGCTATTAGGAATCTCTTTGTGACAATGGGTGGCTATGTATTTCTATAAGAAATATATTTTAAATATTTGTTATAAATACTATTATTTATTATACTGCTGCTTACCGAAGCCCAGTTCTGCTTCCTTGGGTGTTGAAGTATAACATCAGAGAAGCATGCCAAGGCAAGCATATTAAGCAGGTTTTATTTAAAGGTAAAAATACAGATTTCTCCCAAGAGGAGAACATCATAGCTGATGTTCTAAAGTCCCAAGAAGTGAGCACACTAACTGCCTGTTCCCAATTCTGGCTTCACTTTCTTCTGGGAAGAAATCTTTAAATGTATTTTATCCACTTCAGAGTTAATTTTGCTTTTGTGCTATTATTTGAAGAGTATATGTGACTGTAATGAGACAAGGAAATAATAGGAATTGCTATAGTTGTGGGTTATATAGCAACAATAAGCTGTATTTGGTATTTGTCTGGACTTGTAAAACTAAAATAAGGGTGTCTGGTGACAAACTTGCTGTGTGGCAGGATGACACTCCTGAACAATGCCAATATTAACCTTTAACTATGATTTGAGTGGGGGCTCCTAGTATAGACGTGTTCTGGTCTTTATCAATGAAGACCAGAGAATGACTGGGCTGAAAATCACTACTTAAACCCCTGGACTTCTGGAGCAAACTGTCAGCAGCACCATGACAAGAGGACTCCACATTGCTCTGTCTCTTGACTGCCTGGGTTGCTGTCCACTTCATCACTGATTGCTGAACAACCATTATCACTGAGACCAGACAACTGACCACCTCTTCCACAGCGGTGACTGCCACCCAGCCTCTGGCTTATTGAACCCACGAGGACATCCAAAGACATCTGAGGAGCTGAGATAGGCTACAGCTGAGAAGAATCCCCTCCGTCTTGCTGACTGAATTCTTGGCTAACAGACATTGCACTGAGTAAGTCCATGGGGATTGGACTCTAGGTGAACAAGGGAGTGAATCTTCAATGTATTTGTGACTTGCTATTATTAGGAATGTTGAGTGTGCATTGGTTGGATAAAATCCACTTGTTGGAATCAAACTTGATTCCTTTCTAACTCACTGCTCGTGACACTTAGCTAATTCACTCCCATGTAATACAAGCCACATACACACACCCAAGTACACACACAGACACACACACACACACACACACACACACATGCTCCATAGGGTTCATAGAGCTTTGCATTTTAAAATAATAAATCAAGATCAGAGATATAGAAAAAATGAAAATCTTAAAACATAGCTAAAAATGTAGAGGAAAACTGAACAGAAGATTATACAATAAGAAATATCTCTATAAGGAAAGAAAACAAATGGTTTTATGTGATTCAAAGCACCATAGATGTACAATTATTATGTGTCATTTTAAAAAATGAAAAACAAAAAATAATCCTGATAAAGTGAAGTAAATTTTTAAAAAAATCTAGGATACCATACACATCCAATGAATAAGTTCATAGTGACCAATTCTCTCAGATCAATACAATTAAAACAATGAATTCAATCTGTCCTTTCACTTGAATAAGAGGTCGAGGACTTAACATGTGTCTGCTTCTTTTTGTTATTGTTGTTATTTTTTCTAATTATATCACACAAAACAGTATGGAGCTATCTGTATCTGTTAAGATATTACTAATGAACCAGAAGAGGTAAGATGATGGAATAGAGGGGTCACTTTCCAGATAGATCCATGCAGTTAACCAGGAAAAGTCAGCAGGCAGCTTTTCAACATGGTGAGTGAGCAATCAAGACTTAGGGGAGACTTTACTAGAATTTAATACTGGATACTCAAAACAGATCAGGGAATCAGGAGATTTGGTTAATAAAATAAGGGGGAAAGATCTCCAGCTCCACAGCAGCTGGAGAAACAAACCAGAGCAGCCCCTACATGAATATATATAAAAATAATTTAAAAAATCAAAGGAATCTCCATTTTTGGAAGATTGAGGCCTCTCAGTGTACAGAGAGCTTGGAGATCAGAGACAATGCTAAAAAAAAAAAAAAAAAAAGTGGTGCTGCACAGTATCCATGTACTGGATGGAAGCTGCCATCTCTGACTTGGCATGCATGGAGGAGAGTGGAAGGGACACTTTAGCAGCCCTGGTCCAGGGTCCAGAAACTGGGGGAGCAAATTATTGGCATACCCAAGTCTGTCTCAAAAAAACTAGCCAGGCAAAGCCATGCTGCATGACAAAGAGTATGCCTAAGTGAACAGGAGAAAATCAAGCAGGGAGAGAGATTTACACAGTAGAATACATGTCACAGAAACCCATCTGACATTATTCTCCTCCTCCAACTTGACTACTGGGAGCACCAGTAGGGAGACAAGTGTCAGAGTAGTAATATGAAAGGGCAGGGGCTGGAGAGAAGGACATCAGAGACTAAATCAGAGATCAGGAATCCCGGGGTCTGTTGACAAGGTAGTGGGCTAAGAATAAGTTCAAACACCACACAGCAGATGCCAAAATAGATTAATGGGGTACAGTCTTTCCATGTGGACCAGCAACTGCAGTTCCTTGAAGTGTACTTAAAATCTCCAGACCAATAGGCTCCAAGCAGAGAGCATTCCTAGCCTACATCCTACCTTCAGTACTTTTACCTTCAGGGACTAAGTCTATCATCATAGCAACCACAATCAATATGATAGTGGAGCTAGCCTCAAACCCTAGACAAACCCACCCTTCAACTGAGAAGGGATGCTGAAAAACTTTTGAACTCCAGCAGAAACAATTATTTAACTTTCCATTGAGATCCTCTTTTTATTTTCTTTCATCTATAACATCTCTACTATTTTTGAAACTTAATTTTCTTTATGTATCAGTTTATTAAGACTGGGATGACTGAATAGTATATTACACATTTGTTGTGTATTCTTTTATTTTATTGTTATTATTATTATTATTACTATTAACTTTATATATATTATTTATATTATTTAGTTTTTATACTATATATATATACATATATCTATATATAATTTCACTTCTCACTTATCTGTTTCCCTGGGTTCTCTTTCTCTCTTTTCTCCTGCTAATAAACAACCTCATTTAATTCATTTTTCACTCCTTCTATAATTTTTTATTTCTATCTTCTCTCCTCTTGCTTTACAAAAATTACATCCTACATCACCTTTGTTCTCTCTGTCCACCGTTTGAAATTGTAAACCATTTTGCAAATTTACTGTATATATCATAGGAAATATTTGAACACACCATTGTTCATTAAGACAAAACTATAGACATCTCAATAGGATCTTTTTGGTTTAAGGCTATAAATATTGTTTGCAGTGGGTGTTGTTAATATTGGTCTTTCACTTAAATGTGGGGTATTCGAAACCTTCAGGGACACTATAAGTCTACAGCAGAAACTATACTGCATCAGATCCACACTGCTAGATGAGAAGACACATGAAAAACATGAAAAAACAAGGGAACAAATTACCCCAAACAAACCAAAATTCTCAGATAATAGAATCCATCAACAACACAGTAGAAGAAATGTCAGAGAAAGAGCATTGAACCTACTTACTGAAACTGGTCTGTAACATAAAGAGTGATTTAAGGAAAGAAGTCAGAGATAAGTTTCAGGAGGTGAAAGAAAATTCAATAAAGAGATAGAGATTATGAAAAGAAATCAAGCAGAAATCCTCAAAATGAAGGAATCAACAAACTAAATTAAAAATTCAATGGAAAGTATCACCAACAAACTAGATCACTTGGAAGACAGAACCTCAGGCAACAAAAACAAAATATATAATCTTGAAAATAAAGTTGACCACACAGAGAAGATGCTAAGAAACCATGAACAGAACTTCCAAGATTTATGGATAACAAGAGAAGAATAAATGTAAAGACTTATCAGAATTCAGGAAGGTGTAGAGGCACAAACCAAAGGAATGCACAATATTTTCAATAAAATAATATAAAAAAATTTCCCAAACCAGAAGAATAAAATGGAAAATCAAATACAAGAGGCTTACAGGATCACAAATGTACAAAATTATAACAGACACACACTGGGGCACATTATAATGAAAATGCCTAGCGCACAGAATAAGGATAAAATTTTGAAGGCTGTGAGAGAAAAGTTTAGGGTTATATACAGGGGAAAAGCAATTGGAATCTCAGTTTATTTCTCAAACCAGATCCTCAAAGGTAGGAGGTCCTGGAACAAAATATACCAAGCTCTGAAAGACAATGGATGGTAACCAAGAATTTTATATCCAGCAAAATTAAGCTTTGGATTTGAAGATGAAATAAAACCTTCCATGATACACAAAAGTTAAAAGAATTCACAATAAGAAAGCTTAAACTACAGAACATTTTCAGCAAAATATTCCATGAGGATGAAATATTTTTTTAAAAAGTGAAAACCAGTAGAGGGAGGAATTACACTAAAGGAAAAGTCAATCAAAGGATAAACAATGTCAAATTAAAAACCAAAAATAAACCTAAATGATTGGGAATACAAATCATAGCTCAATAATAACCCTGAATGTAAATGGCCTAAATGCATCAATCAAAAGACATAGTCTAGCAGATTGGATTAAAAAAATAATACCCAACAATATGCTATCTCCACAAGACTTACCTCCTAGGAAAAGACATCCAGAGTCTGAATGTGAAATGATGAGGAAAAAAACACATCACTCACATGGATCATGTAAACAAGCAGGAGTTTCCATTCTCATAGGTGATAAAGTAAACTTTAAGCCAGAGTTAGTAAAAAGGGACAAAAAGAACATTTCACACTTCTTAAGGAAATTACACATCAACAAAACATGACAATCTTGAATATTTATGCCTCAAACAATGGAGCATCTACGTACATCAAATAAAGTCTTCTTGATTTCAAGAACCAAATAGAACACAGAACTATAATTCCAGATGACTTTAACATATCTTTCTTACAACTGGATAAATTTTCAAACAAAAAATAGCAAAGAAACCACAGAAATAAATAATAAAATCAATAATACTGACTAAAGGGACATATATAAAACATTTTATCAATCAATGAGTGAATACACTTTTTTCTCAGCAGCACACAGAGCCTATTCTAAAATAAATCATATCTTATGCCATGAAGCAACTCTTAGAAAATACAAAAAAAAAATAGAGAAATGACCCTACATTCTCTTAAATGATAATAAAATGATATTAGAAATAGACAATAAAATTAAAAATGGAAGCTTCTCCAACATCTAAAGACTAAATAATATGCTATTGAATGATAAATTGGTAGCAGAAGAAATCAGAGATGAAATTAAAAAAAAATACTTAGAAGTAAATGAGAACACCAATACAACATATCAAAATCTTTGGGACACCACAGAGGCAGTGCTAAGAGGAACATTCATTGAATTGAGCTCATTCATTAAAAGGATAGAAAGTCAATAAATAAATGACCTAACATTACATCTCAAGGTGCTAGAAAAAGAAGTAGAAATTAATACCAAACACAGAAGATAGGAAAAAATTGACATCAGAGGTGAAATCAATAGAATTGAAAGAAAAGAATCAATTAAATAAAAAACTGACAATGCAAAAGTTGGTTCTTTGAAAAAAATAAATAAACTGATAAACTTTAAGCCATGCTAACAAAGAGAAAGAGAAAACTAAAATTATTAAAATCCATGATGAAAAAAGAAATATCAAGATAGACACTACTAAAATACCAAAGATAATAAAAATAAAATAGATAAAACTATTTTGAAAATTTATACTCCAACAAAAGTCAAAATCTTGAAACAACAGCAACTTTCTAGAGACATATGACTTATCCAAACTGAATCAGGAGGACATGCACAATTTAAAAGTTTCAATTTCAAGCAATGAAATAGAAGGCACCATCAAAAGCCTACCAATCAAGAAAAACCCAGGCCCAGATGGATTCTTGGCTGAATTCTACAAGACCTTCAAATAAGAATTAACACCAATACAAATTATTCCATCAAATTATTCCATTAAACAGAAAGGAGGGAACCCTTCCAAACCCATTCTATGAGGCAAGAATCACCCTGATACCAAAACCAGACAAAGACACATCAAGGAAAGAAAATTCAGACCAATATCCCTGATGAATATAGAAGCAAAAATTGTCAAAAAAATTCTGGCAAATCGCATACAAAAACACATTAAAAAGATAGTAAACCACAATCAAGTGGGGTTCATCCTAGGGATGAAAGGTTGGCTTAACATATGGAAATCAATAAATGTAATACATCAGGTCAACAGACTTAAAGGTAAAATTCATATGATCATCTCTATAGATGCAGAAAAAGCACTTGACAAAATACAGACCCCTTCATTTCCAATAACTAGAAAAACTAAAGATAATAGGAATATACCTCAAAAACAAAAGAGCTATCTATGCTAAGCCCAGCGACAACATCATTCTAAATATCTATGCTAAGCCCATGACCAACCTCATTCTAAATGGAGAGATATTGAAAGCATTCCCTCTAAGACCTGGAACACAACAGAGATGCCCATTTTCACCTTCTATTCAACAGAGTCCTTGAAACTCTAGCAAGAGCAATAAGGAGAAAGAAATCAAAGGGCTATAAATAGGAAAATAAGAACTCAAAGTATCTTTGTTTGCTGATGACATGCTTCTATATTTAGAAGATCAAAAAATTCTACCAGAAAACTTCTAGAATTAATAAATAAATTCAGGAACGTAGCAGGATATATATTCAATACCCATAATTTAGACCCATTCCTATACACCAGTGAAGAATCCCCTGGAAATGAAATAAGGAAAACTATCCCATTCACAATTGACTCAAAAAAACAAAAAACAAAAAACTTGGCAATCAATCTAACAAAAGAAGTGAATGACCTCTACAATGAAATCTACAAAACACTAAAGAAATAAGTTTTAGAAGAACTTCGAAGATGGAAAGATTTTCCATGCTCTTGGAAAGGCAGAATTAATATTGTCAAAATGACCGTACTACCAAAAGCCTTATATAAATTTAATGAAATTCCTATTAAAATCCCAATGATATTCTTCATAGAATGAGAAAAAGCAATGGAGAAATTATTTGAAAAAATAAGAGACCCACAATAGCCAAAGCAATCCTTAAAAAAAGGACTGAAAGAGGAGGCCTCCCAATACCACACATTAAACTATACTACAGAGCCATTGTTACAAAAGCAGCATGGTATTGGTACCAAAACAGATATGTAGACCAATGGTACAGAATAGAAGATACAGAGACAAACCCACATACATACAGTTACCTCATACTAGACAAAGGCACCAAACACATACATTAGAGAAAAGAAAGGCTCCGCAACGAATGATGCTGGGAAAACTGGAAATCCATACATAGCAAAATAAAATTAAAACCCTATCTCTCACCCTGCATGAAACTCAACTCAAAGTGAACCAAAGACAGGCACTAGTACCAAAATCCTGTGCCTAACAAAAGAAAATATAGGCCCAAATCTTCACCATGTCAGCTTAGAAACTAATTTTCTTAACAAGACTTGTAAAGTGCAAGAAGCAATAGAATTAGGAATCAATAAATGGCATGGTAGAAAGGATAGTAGAGTGAAAAGGAAATTATTACCTCATGTACACATATGACTGCATAACTGATGTGATCCTACAATAGGTATAATCAGAAAAATGAGAAATTTCACTCCATTTATGTATGATCTATCAAAATGTATAAATGCATTCTTCTGTCATGTACAACAAATTAGAACAAACTTTTGAAAATTTAAAAAAATAAATGGGATGGATTCATACTAAAAATCTTCTTCTTGCCAAAGGAAACAATAATTTGAGAAGAGAGCCTATAGATTGGGAGAAAATATCTACCACATGAACTTTAGATAGAGCATTAATCTGCAGGATATATAATGAACTCAAAAAACTGAACAGGAAAAAAACAAATAACTCAATCAACAAATAGGTTAAGGATCCAAACAGACACTTCCAGAAAAAGAAATAGAATCCATCAACAAACATAAAAAAATGCACATCATTTCTAGCAATTAGAGAAGTGCAAATCAAAACTATTATAAGATTTCATCTCACTCCAGTCAGAATGGCAATTATCAAAAATACAAGCAATAATAAATGTTGATGAGGATATGGGGAAAAATGTCCACTTGTAAACTGCTGGTGGGAATGCAAATTGGTACAAACATTTTGGAAAGCAGTATGGAGGTTCCTCAGACAACTTGGAATAGAGTCACCATCCTATCCAGTTATATCACTCCTTGGTTTATACCCAGCATACTACAGTGAGGCAGCCACATCCATGTTCATAGCAGTTCAATTCACAATAACTAAACTATGAATCCAACCTAGGGGCCCTTCAAGAGAAGAATGTATAAAGAAAATGTGGCACATATATACACAATGAAATATTACTCAACCTTAAAGAAGAATGAAATTATGGCATTTGCTGGTAAATTGATGGAGCTTGATAAAATCATACTAAGCAAAATAAGCCAATCCCAAAGAATCAAAGGCTTAATGTTTTCTCAGACATGTGGATGCTAATTCACAATAAGGGTGGTAAGGCTCGGGAAGAATGGAGATACTTTGGATTAGACAGAGGGGAGTAAGGAAGGGGAGGGGATAATGGGGGTAAGAAAGATAATAGAATGAATCAAAAAGTATTACCCTATGTACATATGTGTCTACACAACCAGTGTTATTCTGCATCACATACAACCAGAAGAATGAGGTACGATGGATTCTATTACATATTTCTAATGAAAACAAAGTTTCACCAAGATGTTGACCATCTTGTGTAGTTACTGAGGCTGACCTCAAACTTGCTGTCCTCCTGTCTCAGCCTCCCATGTTGCTGGAATTGCATATATGCATCCCAGGGGCTGGCAGAAATAAGGTTTTGAACATGTTCTTTTATTCTCCCATTTCAGGAATCAATGCCTCTACCCTACTTTATCCCTGAATTCACACATTGCTGCAAATGTGGACAGGTAATGTGGCAAAGTTTTTGAAAGATTTGAATGTCAAAATCAGAGGCCTAGATACAATATCTTATTGGTCAATCCAATTTCTGATTAACTTCTCTGGACAAAACAAGTGAGTTCTCTGAAATCCTAATGACTAGAGCAACTATTCTAACCCTACCTATGAGGATACACAAACACACACACACACACACACTTTGAAAATTATAGGCATTGTGGGAAAAGTCACAGTTTGGACTATCATAAGTGATCTTATGAATTGAAAAGTTAAATTCCTGACAATCACAAAAAACCTGCTACATCACATGTCCTTGAGTTACAAAAATTCGGGGGTGTCTTAAATGGGGTTTACTTTGAACCATGAGTGTGTATGCAGTAAAAAAGCACAGGACACATGTTCTGCAACATTCCATTATAGAGAATGTGATGAGATGATCAAGAGCTCAGGAAAGTAGTTGAGAAAGGGTTTTGGATATTTAACAAGAGAATTAGGAGAGTATGATGTGACCACCAAATCACGTGAAAATGTAAATGCCTTAATAAAAAAGTAGGAATAATTTTTGTGAAAACCAGGATATATCAAGATGAAAGTCACTGATAAACTTTATAAGAGCAGTTTCAGTCACTGAGGAGAAGTAAGAATGGAGGGGAAGTTTCCCCTTAAAATAAAAACTGGGATGACAGAAACTAGTTACAGTGAGAACAGAAATGGAGAAATCAGAAGTGAGAAATCAGGAAGGGAAAATAGAGACAAAAGATGCTTTGTCTCAGACAAGGTTATTTTGTTTATTTATTTATTTTTGTGGTGCTGGGGATTGAACACAGGGCCTTATGCTTGGGAGGCAAGCACTCTACGAACTGAGTTACATCCCCAGCCCTCAAGTTTATTCTGTAAAAGAGCAGATATTAAAAGAGAACATAATTATAGCTCTTATAAAATAAAATCTATGGAAGATTTTATTTAAGTCTGAATTTTAGGTAGAAATCAGTGAGATATTTTGGTTAGTTCAGCAAGAACACAAAGTACTACACATTTTCAGTCTGATAAGACTGCCGACATGAATTAAGAATGGCTAAAAGACTCACGGTATTGGTAAATACACACAGGGGAAGAATCAATTGCATTTCCATGGAGATAATCTGCATTTCTATGGAAAGACTTCATTGCCACGGCTATTATTTTCTATACATTAACTTCTGTGTCTACAGAATTATAAATTATGCTCCACAAGTTCAGTGGGATACGAGTAACTTCAATGGAAGAGCTACTCAGGACATTTCCCAAACCCGAAGGACTCAGACAATTTTTCCTGTAGTTTTTAGAGTGACATGAGCGATCCAGCAGAGACAGGAAGACTGATGAAGAGATGTCCCTGTGAGGTGACAGGGATGAGCTCCTGTGCACAAATAAACAGCTTAAAGATAGATATTTCTGTTATTGATTGGGCTCCCACTTATATTCCCTATATTTTAATGATTCATCTTTAAGACATTTATTCTATGAATAAAAATAAGAAATGTATGTTTTAATTTTGAAATTTTATTTTTAATAATAAAGTTACAACTGCTTAAACAGAGGTAAAATGTTATTGTACACCAGAACGAGATCTTCCCCTTTGGTCTGGGATGCTGGCCTTTGCCATGTGTGCCACTTGGGCCTCCTCACAAGTCTCAGGAGAGTATGCAGCTTTTCTTTTTTTCCTCATCCATCTTAGCAACTCTCAATACTCCCATTTTGTTTAGTGTTCCTTCTGTTTTTGCCTGAAAATAAAGTTCTTCCAATTCATTCAATGCCACTGGAGTTTTGTAAGAACTTTGAGTTCCTTCCTCCACAATCCTAAACAATTTTGCTCTGAGCCATCTCTTATAATAGATGAATTGGCTCCAGGGTGACCTTCAGTTGTCACAAGCAAAATATTTTATTTTTACATATGGAAAACAAAACTAAACACTGAACCCATCTAGTTCAAGTGATATTTTCTGCATGCCACTCCAAGAGGAAACATTCTAATTTTACCTCTAATAGAAACCTAGTGAAAACATGTGAGTGCTCCTTGGTTTTCTGTTTTGTTTTGTTTTGTTTTTGTTCATTTAAGTTCTCCTGTTTCTGCTGGGGAGACCCATCATCTAATTGTAGCTTTTCTGATCACAGTGGAGTTTGAAGGCAATAAAATAACTTATATGTATCAAGCAAATGAGCTTATGCCATCTACTGAACAGAGACTCAGCATTAGTTGTAATGAAGTAAGAAAAGTTATTCATTGAAACACTAAGGAAATTTGATTAGGTACTGTTCATATTTGAACACTATGAGCTGGATGATTATTTTTGTTCATAAAACAAAAATTACAAAATAAATATAGATTAAGAAGTTTTCAGCAATGTATGAGTCAGAATGGGAGCATATTGAAATTTTACTCCTAGATGAAATTAGAGTTGAATATTAAATTTAATATTTTTTCACAATTTGTTCATGTTTGATGCCATACTGATGATTGAGGCATCATCAAAAATATTCCTAAAGACAGATTTTGAATTTGTAAATCACTAGCTGATGATGGTTTCTAAATAACTTTACTGAAAAAGCATTCTGTGTTTTTAAATAGTTATTTGAAGGACTCAAATACAGAGGCGACATCAGATACAACCAAGATAGTGTGCTGTAGAGTTTGCATTCCCATTGAGTGTGAATTAATTCCACATCCTAGAATAAAATACTTCCTGAAAGTACATAATCTCATCTAAGGACTCAACATCATACAAAAGGTTCAAAATTGTGATTCTTTGACCACACATTTAATGTAACCAAAAGAAAAAAAGAAAAAAAAATCACTGAATGCAGATAGCAGTCTCTCTGAGAGCTACATCCTGAATCATTTTTATTGAACTTTGTTTCCTACATTGAATATGAAACTCATGGAATTCCTAGGAATTGTCATAAAAATATGAACAATTCATATATGTTTTGTGCATTCTGTTTTATATTTCCTTTACTCTTTTTGCCAAATGAATTCCAACTGTATTTTAATTTAAAAAAAAATACTGGTAAAATGTAAGTAGAAGAATGAAAGAATTTACTTATTATTTTTTACAACTTCAACCAACTTACATTCTGTATTTTGGTGTGTAGTTTTTAGCTATTATTTGCTTTTTAATATATCAGAGAGTACCTTAGTTTTAAACACCCAAATTGTAGTGTTTGTTCCAAGACACATTAAAAATTTTAATCTGTTTTATTTGAAAATAATTTGCATTTCTGTGGATAATTTCACAGAAAATTGAGGAAATTCCTCCAAATCATTGGAGTGGAAGACTTTTTAACTTCTAGGTAAAGTGAATAAATTTAATGTGCAGGGGCACTCTAGTTCTGAGACATATCATCAAGTCATTTTATTTTTAGTTTTTGTTGTAACCTAAGATTGCCAGTTCACTAAATTACTGAGACTGGCCTTGAACTTGTGATCCTCCTGCCTCTGACTCTGTGTTGCTGGGAGTATAGACACAAACCACCATACCTGGCACATTTAAAATATTCTTTTTTTTTTTTTTAATGGTATCACCAATTGAATCCAGTGACAATCAACCACTGAGCCACATCCCCAGCTATTTATTTTATTTTGCTTTTATTTTGAGACAGGGTCTCAAAGTTGCTTATGACCTCCTTAAGTTACTGTGACTGGCTTTGAACTTGTAGTACTCCTGCCTCAGTCACTCAGGTCTCTGTGATTACAGGCATGTACCATCAAGACTGACAAAATATCCTTAATTATTTTGATAGCTTCAAAAAATTTTATTATTCTCATTACAAGACTCTTTCACAATAAGCTTCCAAATAATGACACAATTTATGACATAATTTTAATAATGACATAATTTTTGACATAATTTTAAAAGTTTAATTCTATATATCAAGAATAATTAACAGTACTATTCAATGTGTAAGTCATTTTTATAAATTTAATCTTATTTTTATTATGCTGCCTATTTTATAATAATTTTATTTCTTTTATTTTCAGATATTTAACTCATGTGCTTATAATTTATATGAAACTGCTCTAAATGGAGACATTTCTCTAGTTGGAGAAATATTTTGGAATTCATTCTGTTTGGACATTCTTATAACCAAAATGTACAAATATTTTGCTTTGTCCTCTTCTTAACCTGTTATGTTGCCCTTTTGGTGGGAAACCTTCTGATTCTCATCTACATTACGTGCAGCCCTCTTTTCCACCACCCAATGTACTATTTCCTCATCCACCTGTTTTTAATACATATGTGCTTTACCTCCTGTGTGACTCCCAATTTATTTGTGACCTACTAGTGAAGAGGAAAACCATCTCTTTTGTCAACTGCTTGTTTCAGGTTTTTGTCATGTACTTGTTTGGAATGACTAAAGTTCTGATCCTCACAGTCATGGCCTTTGATTGTTACCTAGCCATCTGCAAACCTCTCCACTACATGATGATCATGAACAGGACAAAATGCAATTTCCTAGTTTTAGCTGCTTGGGCTAGTGGGGCTGCCCACTCCTTTCCTCAGGTTTCTATTGCAATTCTGTGGGCAGTGGTCCTTATTTAGCACAATCAGACTAGGTTAGGCCATGTGATGCAGAGACCTGGCTTCTAGGAACTGCCAGGAGGCATGTGGCTCTGTATGGGAGTGGCTCCCTGTCTCCTTCTGAAATTTTTGCCCTAAGAGGATGTCTTCCCTAACTCCATTCTATCCTGTCCATCACAGAAGAGGCTCCTCCGGGTCCTTGTCGCCTTTACCTGTGTATTATAAATAAAGAAGAGTTGGGCGACTTCAGGTTGTTGTTGTAAGAGGCCAGAACTGGTATGTGTGTTCATTGAGTAGATACAATTTTTAGGTAATAGATAGAAAACCCACCAACATCCTCCCCCAGCAGTTAACCTTTTGCTCCTCCATGTGGGATGTGGCAGAGAGGACCCACACACAATTGCCCTTCTGTGGTCCTAGTGAAATCCACCACTACTTTTGTGATATTTATTCTTTGCTGGAATTTGCTTGTACTGACACCTACATCACTGGTGTGCTTGTGCTTGCCCATTCAGGAGTGGTTATCTTAGATACATTTATGGTGTTGTTTATTTCTTATGTCGTGATATTATTCACATTAAGAAATCACTCCACTGAGGGAAGACGTAAAACTCTCTCTACGTGTGGGTCTCATGTCACAGTGATTGTTATCTTTTTTGAACCTGCAATCTTTTCTTACCTTAGACCTCCAAACACATTTCCTGAAGATGAGTGTTTGCACTATTTTACACTATCATTGCTCCTATGTTCAATCCCATAATCTATCCTTTGAGAAATACTGAAAAATGCCATGAGAAAAGCCTGTTGTTAATCATCATAGCTAAATTTAAAAATATATATATTAAAGGAGAAATTATGTGGAATCAGACAGATGTAGAGTTAGAGAATGAAAATTATCTTTCAGATTAATTATGACATTAACCTAACATTATTAACAAGAAAACAGTTATTAGAAATTTTGAAGCAACAGATATTTGAAATTCTAATTCCATTGTACAAAAATTGTTGGAATTTACTTAATTTTATGTAATAGTGAGATGGCATACATAGGATGGCATCCATCAAATGAATCTGACCTGCAGTAATTAAGAAAAGTGAATTAAAACAGGCAGAAAAGAAAAATTTAATATTTTTAGCTAAATATTCAGATTTTATCATAACCACATAGTAAAATATTTCTCATGCAATGGTGTAGCTAAAATCTGCAAGTTAAACACTGTTTTAATTTATGATAGGTGATATCCTAATGACTACAAGTAGCATTTAAATTAAGTTTGCAGCTAGAAGTTGGTATAATAGAATGTGATTTAAAGAGTTTCTTGGATATCAATGGCCCTCAGTCTTCAATGGTGTAAACAAAACAAAATTGTGATAATAGTGTGAAATTGACTATAAAATTAAAAACGCATTCATTACTATTGATCCTATTAATTACTTATTGGTCAGAAATGTATTTTTAATTTTTAAAATTTTTAAAATTTTTTCATACTGGGGATTGAACTCAGGGGCACTTGACCACTGAGTCACATCCCCAGTCCTATTTTGTATTTTATTTAGAGACAGCGTCAACTGAGTTGCTTGGTGCCTTGCTTTTGCTGAGGCTCCTTTGAACTCTCCATCCTGCTGTATCAGCTTCCCAAGCTGCTGGAATTACAGGTGTGCACCTCCACATCCAGCTGGATACATATTTTTTAAATGAACAGAGGAACTGAACCATAACATTGAAAAAAATCAGTTAAAAATGATTAGTTATTGAATTGTGAACCAAAAATGTTTACTACTTAGATGAAAATTGTATAAACAGAAACCAACTTGAATGTGAAACAAACATGTAAACAACACTGGTTTGTTTTTAAGCCACTATTCAAAATCATGGTGAAAAATGACAGTACGTGGCAATAGCAAATCATCTCATTGTCATGAAAAGAGGACTGTCTCCAGGGATTTAAATATTGAAGGAAAACTTTAGAAGATAATCTTTAACTGAAAGTTACATTTAAAAAAGGATGGGGTTAATATTCTTCACCATTAAAAAACTTGTTCCATATCCATATATGTGGTTGAAGATTAAGAGAAAAGAAAGGATATGATGGAACTGGTTTGTGTTTCAATATGGGGTACACAGGATTCCTAGTAGAGATTCCAAGAGCAATGCTTGAAAGCATCTTTTTTGCAAGGATATCTCTGTGTTTGCCTAAATAATGTTCAGTAGCTGCAGCAGGATTAGGTCCATATGTTGAATTCAAGCTTGAGATTTAAATCTGAACCAATGTTAGGGTACACTTATAAGGTAATTGTGTTTTCTGTAGTTTTAATCCTCTAGGTTTGTTCCACAATTTCAATTAATTATTATCTTTTAGTTCCTTTTTGTTTTTATCTCATCAGATTCTTGCACATAAATGAAGACTAGATGTTGATATTCTGAATGTATACACAAAGTACTTTGCTAAGCTCTGTTTTGAAGTCAGAGCATGTTAATACCTACACCAAGTCTCTTTTCTTGTGTTGTAAGGGAGACTAGCTGATGTGAGGATGGAAGTCTGCAGCCACAGTTTTTGTGATCCTTCACGGAATATTTCAACTGAGTCACACAGGCTAACAGTTGGGAGTTCATTAGAGACAGAGAGATAGATGGACAGGACAGACACTAAGCACGTCCTCAGGGAGAGAATGGCACAACTCACACAGATGCTGGACTTTTATGGAAATTGTGACCCTCTGTTCTTGCCTTGGTGCCTCCTTCTGCCTGAAGTGATTTATTACTCTTTGTATGACCCTCAGCATTAGTGCTAGTATATTTAGATGCCCAACAACCCTTGCCCCCAGTTCCCTATTTGCTGCGTTTTCATACCCTGAACCTCAACAAACATGATGAGAATAAGTCACTGAAAATTTTACCAACTAATTCCGGTTTATTCTCTGTTCTAATTAGGAACCCTGGTTTCAAAAATTTGAATAATATATATTTGGATCTATGGAATGTCAGTGTGAGATTGGGACTCTCTAAGAAAAGGTATTTAGCTCAGAGAAGAGAACGAGACTTGTTCAAAGTTTTAAAATAGTTAATAATACAGATGGAGAAAGACTCTGTTTCTATTTTTTAAATTTTTTTTTAGTTATAGATGAACACAATACCTTTATTTTACTTATTTATTTTTATGTGGTGCTAAGAATTGAACCCAGCACCTCACACAAGCTAGACAAGTACTCTACCACTGAGTCATAACCCCAACCCTAGCCACAATCCTAGCCCCCTGTTTCTATTAGAGATGGAAAAAATCTGATGAATTAGTTATTCATACTGCTTTCATATTCTTTTCTTAAGTGACAACCAAATTTGATTAGTGAAAATATATGATGCTAAAATATCATAAGCCTACAGACTTTTGAAGTAAGTATTTATTGGCTAGGTGATCTTTCTTTTTTCCACATTTTTATTGATTATAGTTATACATATTGATGGGATTTGTTCTTACATATTCATACATGCACACAATATAAAAATATAATTTGGCCCGTGTCATTCCTCAGGACTTCTGCCTCGTTCCCTGCCTTCCCGCTCTTGGTCCCTTTCCTCTATTGATCTCTCCATGATTTTCATGAGATCTACCCCCAATTTCTTTTCCCTTTTTCATCTCTAGCTTTTTCATATGAGAGAAAAGATATGACTTTTAACCTTGTGAGTTTGACTCATTTCACCTAATGTAATGGTCTCTAGTTCAATCTGTTTCCTAAAAATGCCAAAACTCCATTTTACTTCATGACTGAAAAAAACACCTTGGTGTATTATACTGAATTTTCTTTATTCATTCATTGATGGACACCTAGTTTTCTTCCAGAGATTGGCTATTGTGAATTGTGTTGCTAAAAACATGAGTATGCATGTATCACTGTAGTAAGATGACTTTAATTTTTCAGTATGCATACCAAAAATGGTTTACCTGGGTCATATGGTGGATCTATGCCTAGTTTAATGAAGAGCCTCTATACTGATTTCCATAGTAGTTGTACTAATTTACATATCCCCACCAAGAGTATAAAAGTGTTGCTTTTAATCCACATCTTATCAAGCATTTTTTATTATTATTTGCATTATGGATGATTGCCATTTTGACTACAATGGAATCTCAATGTAGTTTTGATTTGCATTTCCTTAATTGCTTTTGATTTTAAACATTTTTACATTTATTTCTTGACCATTTGTATTTCTTCTTTTGAAAAGTGTTTGATTTATATAATTAGGCCAATATCAATTATTAATTGGATGATTTGATTTGTCAGTGTAAAATTTTTGCATTCTTTATGTATTCTAGATACTAATCCTCTATCAGAAGAGGAACTAGCAAGTTAACAGATTTTCTTCATTCTCTAGGTTCATTCTCTATATTCCTAAGTGGTCTAATCCTAGCCAGATTTTATACCCTATAATTTGAATTCATGAAGTATTAAATTTATGAGGAAAATGTAATTCTGTGGATTCATATATTTTACAGAAGTGGGGAATAATTGAACAACATTGTGTGTGAATGAATCTCAGGGTTCAGCACTGTGAATATAAAATAGATAAAGAAAACTGAATGATCAACAGGATAAATACTTTGCAGCATCCTTCTGATAGTTTTGATATCTTTTTATTTGATATATTAGATCCTTAAATGCACAGTGTATGCATAAACCTTGTTTAATATTTTATTTTTTCTTTGTTTTGATGCTCATTCACAGCCATCCATTCCAGCACAGATATTTCCCAGCAACAAATGACATGGTGCCAGTTGGGGTCTTGTAGACCACTAAGTTTATTGATATTTTTTCACAACTAAGATTTTAATAATTATGCATATTTGAAAGTTGAATGTCTGACTTGGTTCTCATCATCTCAGATTGCATGAATGTTAGGCCCCTACCATTACAGGCTATGTTATTTCTTTCTATTTCATCAGAAAACTGGAGGAACACAGATAGGACAGTCTGCTGCACTGCTCTGACTATAGCATTTTATGGTCTTAGGGGAAATAGTGCATGAGCCAGACAAATCCAAAAGTAGAAAGTAAATAGAGGCATCAGGGAAATGACCATGAGTAAAGTCTTGGTAGTATTTGACCAGGGCCTGCTTAGAAATGCCTTTGGGAATGACCTTAGGGTTTCCAAAGACCTATTAATTCTTGCATTGACACTTAAATTTATATTCTGCTCTTCCTAAACTAATCCTTCAGTCATAGGCATAAGAGATGACCTTCGTTCTTAATATGTGCATTAATTTTTGAAAAAAATTTCAAAATGATTTTTGTTTATTTATCAATCTGAGTTCATGTAAAAAAGTTCACTAGGTATTGAGAACTCCCATCTGCTTTTCTAGTGGATAAAATTCTACCTTTTACATTGCAGATGTGTTTAGCTAATAAATAAAGTATAATTCTCTTGCAAACTCATAGAAAGTTTGACAAATTAATATTTCCAAAATATTCTCAGAGAATCAATGTTGGTGTGTTTGAATGCCTCCCTTGCAACTTTCTGCCTTTTATTTCAGAATTTCATAGAGGGGACAAATTGGCAGGTCAGTATCTGAAAGAGGAACGGTGTTTGATGAAACATGCATCTAACCTACACTCACTCAGACCTACCTGATGGTCTCCACTGGGTTTGTGAAGAACTCCCCCAACCAAGTTTTGGGTTGATTATACACTCTTTAAATTGTTCTATACAATTTTATTCTAAATGTTATTAGTGCTTTTGTAGCATATTATAATTGTGTTTCTACAAAATATTTTGGTCACCTTTATTGTTAATTGTACCTTATTCTAAGCACAATTTCAGTTAGGAAGAGTGTAGTTACAGAAGTTTTTAAGATGATCATGCTTTTTTGCTCTATTCCATTCTCAGGCTTACCTGTATTCTTTGATATTTATATTAAGGAAGAGCTGCTTGAATATTTATAACTGAAAAATGTCTCAGTTTTCAAAATGCATTCTAGCTTACCATAGGTTACATTCATCTGATCTGTTTGAGGTAAGCTTAAACATGTCACATTCTGATATACTAACAATATTTAAATGTGTAGTGAAAGCCGTGCCTTAAATATAAGATAATCTATAATGTTTATAACCAAATAACTACTCTTGCAGAACTTTTATTTAATACTCCCCCAAACAAAGGAATCATTTGCCTATATATTTAAAGGATGTAAACAAGTAAAAAATGAAGAAAGAAAGAGAGAAAGGAGAAAGAGAAAAAGAGAAAGAGTGAAAAAGAATGAATGAAAGAAACATAATTATGATTAATTTTAAGAAAGGACCTAAAATAAACCTGATGCTCAGTAGTCTTACGATTATTTACAAACACTATATCATTATTGAAGTTTACCTGATCACATTCATTAAATTAACATTGTGTTAACACTGTGCTATTTTCTGCTTATTTCTTTACTGAGTATGTGTGTGCATCCCAACTTCATTTGCTGCTGAACTACAATCATAAAGAGGAAAAAGTGTAGGAGCTGAAGAGATATGGGTCATCACCCTTGCATGACACTCGGGTATTTCACAACACTCCATGGATTCATCATTGCATTCTGAAAAATGTAAAGTTGTCTTGGTGCAGATGAGAAAAACGAGGCTTGGAGAGCCTGACAGTCAACTGGAGGATCACATTGGTCAGTTCATTTTTCATTCTTCCTGCTGTGTAGCCCTCTGCACTGTCACTGTACTTAGTTCCTATTCAGTGCTTAATATCCTTTATTTCTTTATTTTATGGTTTTAATTTTCTTAAGAGCTTTCTTTAAGATCACCATTGGCAAGAAAATATTACTTAAGTATAACAATCCTTCTCAATTTTATTTTCTATTTTCCCTTTTGAACAGGAATGTCATATTATTTAAAACATTTTCTTGCCTTACACTAATTCAGCTTTTATTTTATCTATGTGAATGACAATCATGTTTTCAATTTTCAAAATAAGTTTGAAATATTTGTAAATAACAAAAAGTAAAAATCAGTAAAATACACAATTATTTCTGCTCTCCCCTTAAAAATTTACAAAAAAAGTTTACATAAAGAGACACATGAATAAAAAATAATATTTTTAGTAAATCAGTACTAAAAATTTTGATTCTATGATGTCAAGTTAATTAGTGCATTTTGTAGTATGGTAATCAAGTTGCTCATTTTTCACTTAAATTTCTGGTTTCTTTTTCACAGACATTAAATTTATTTGTGCAATATACATACTCAACTTACTATATGGAAACCCAGAGAAATATCTCAGAATTCATTCTTCTGGGACTTTCTGATGACAATAATGTGCAAATATTTTGCTTCATCCTGTTTTTACTCTGCTTTGTTGCCCTGCTGGTAGGAAACTCTCTGATTCTTGTTTCCATTCTATTCAGGCCTCTTTTCCACCAACCCATGTACTATTTCCTTATCCAGTTATCATTTCTGGATATCTGCTATACTTCCAGTGTTACACCCAAATTGATTGGTGACCTATTAGAGGGAACCAAAACCATTTCCTATGATTATTGTATGTTCCAGGTCTTTACCATGCACTTCTTTTGCAGCATTGAGATCTTCATTATTACAACCATGGCCTTTGATCCTTATGTTGCCATCTGCAGACCTCTCCACTACATGATGATCATGAACAGGACAAAATGCAACTTCCTAATTTTAGCTGTCTGGGTTGGTGAGTTTTCCCATTCTTTTCCTCAATTATCTATGACAATGCACTTGCCTTTCTGTGGTCCAAATGAAATCAATCACTACTTTTGTGATATTTTTCCTTTGCTAAAAATTGCCTGTATTGATACCTACAGGACCAGTGTCCTTTTGCTTGTCAGTTCAGGAGTCATGACATTAGTTGTATTTGTTATTTTATATCTTTCTTACGCCATAATTTTATTCACTTTAGGGAATCACTCAGCTGAAGGAAGACACAAAGCCCTATCTACCTGTGCATCTCATATCTCGGTGGTAGTCTTGTTTTTTGGGCCTGCAATCTTTTTCTACCTTAGGACCCCTACTACTTTCCCTGAGGATAAAGTACTTGCATTATTTTACACAATCATCACTCCCGTGTGCAATCCCTTGATATATACTTTGAGAAATACTGAGATGAAAAACGCAATGAGAAAAGTTTGGTCTCACATTCTGTTCTCAAAGGAAACATATAGTTAACTTAAAGATTATCAACTGTTTACTTATAATAGAAAAAAGACTAGATGTCAATTAAGTAGCTAGAAACTGATAGCTCTTTAACAGAGTGAATGACAACAATAGGACATAGGCATTTAAAGTAATGAGTAATGAAATATTAATCGAACTTAAAAAATATTGAAATCTTGATTTTGTGAATTTTTGAGATCACATAGGTATACTTGTGTTCATAAGAAAACATTTGAGCCAAGGCAAGTATGGTGGTGCTTGAGCAGTAAGTTATATTATAAATATGTTTTAAATGGCATTTTTCTTTAAAAAATATGGGCATTGGTTTTGGAACCTAAAATGACACATATTTTGTGGTGTGGTAATGGGAAATTGAAACATTATTAAAATGCTATTTTTAAGTTTAGGGTATTCACATAAACATCATATAGTGGTATTTAGAAATCAGTTTGACAACAACAAAAGCAGCACAGTAGAATTTGCTATAACATAGATCCACAGGATCAAGTATCCTGAATTTCCATTGAAAGAACAAGAATAACTAGTGAAAGGAAGGAGCCAATAATTGCAAATACTGAAAATAGTGTTATGTGTATTGTACCTGTTGTCCCAAATGAATAGCATTTCCCATAAAACCTAAGGAACTTTTTTTTATAAAATGTGTTTTCCTGCTCACTCATGCCTAATAAGAAAACAAATGGCTAGAGATTGGGTCTAATCCAAAAAACTTTCCTGCTACTATCTAAGAAAAAAAAGGTAACAGACAAAAATGCATTAGAAGGGTGCTGGGGATATAGCTCAGTTGGTAGAGTGCACAAAGCCCTGGGTTCAATCCTCAGCAACCCCCCCAAAAATGCATTAGAAACACACAAATTAATTTTAAAATATGTAAATTTTCTTGTGATTGCATAATTCTATTTATAGTTTCCTTTTTCGTAGCTGCTCCAATCTAAAAGAATCAGATTTATTATTCATTATTCGACTGGACAAACCACCTCAAAAAAAAAAAAACTGATAAATACAGGCCAAGGATTATTACTCAATGTTAATATACAGTGGGTCATCAAGACATAGAAAGACATGCAAGAAATTTTATGTGTATATTTTTAGTCAATGAAAACAATTTCAAAATGCTGTGCATATTTAAAGTATATATTGGAAATCTCTGTACCTTCCACTGAATTTGGTTCTGAAAAATACATTTGTTGAAACAACTTGATCCACAATAATAAGCAAATCTTCCAGTAAAAAAAACAAAAAAAACAAAAAAAAAAACTCCTGAGTGATTTTTCTAGAGACACCAGAAGTAAATTTCATCAAACTTCTTTCTGCATCAGAAAGTGCTTTTTAGGAAAATAAGATGTTATTATGGAGAACTGCATTATAGGATCATATGAAAAAGGAAAATAATTGAGATCCTGAAGACTTTTAGAATATGGAAACACATTATAGGAATTTAAACAATTCTGGTTGTATGGTAACATAAGGATAAAGAACAGAGAAAAAAGAAGGGAGATAAAATGATATGGAAATCTTATAAAGGAATTTTACAAATTCGTAACACATTCGCTTCTAAATATGATAAAGTTTTCTGTTCTTAAAATCATAAAAAAGTTTGGAAAAGTATGCATTGAAATGAACTCCATTAATACCAATTAGGATTTCATAGTGTATGAAAGAGAAAATTGTTCTTTCATGTTTAGGAGAGTGAGTCACCAAAAACAATAACAACAAAAAAATCCACATGCTTTTTTCTTGCAAAATATATTAAAATATTTTAAGAACAAATCATACTATTTTCTCCATTTTACGTTATATGATATTCTCACAAATTGAGAACATTCACTTATGTCATTAGCAATTATGCATTAATAGTTCAAAAGGGATGTCTGAATGGCCAAAAATTTATGCTAAACCTCCATGTGCCTATCTGAGAAAGAAATCCATTTACCTCTCAGTTTCCATCAATGACTTTCACTTATTCATTTTCTGCATTATGGAATTACTAATATTATAATTATTCTATTCTACCATGTCTTGTAAATCTTGTAAACGGTCTTACCTCTATGTCTTGGTTCTCAATTCCCAATTGTCTTCCCTGGACCAGGCCCTTGTCTTTTTCCAGCAGAATTGCTTCCTTTGCATCTATACAGGTCTCCTGATTTAGTCACTCCTACCTCAGAGCTAGGGTGAAATCCAGGAAAGATGCAGAGGTAGTGATATTTTCCTTTAGTACCAGGCAGCTATCAAACTCTTTCATATCCATTGATATTTAATTCCACCTGCAACCTTAAAATCTTGTGGAATATCAGGAACAAAATTCCATTCATTCCAGAAAAAATTAGCTCTAGCAATAATCCATGCAATTTATTATCATTTACTTTTGAACATAAGGAGCCATGTAATCTTATTAACAGCATATGACTAAATAATATATTTAATACACACTCAAAGTTATTGAATTGAGATAATCTAATTGCTAAGTATTTTAAAATTGTATCTGTTTATACTTTAAGTATATATTTATTTTCTATTCTTTTACATAGTGCCCAATATCTCTGTCAAATATATTTAAAATGTTGACCCACATTTTGCTCAGTACCTAAGATACAAAGCACTTAAGACCTATTTATGTATGCAAATGTGCAATCTTAGAAATCATATTCATTATCCTGTGATATTATCATAAGCTTAAGCATCTACCATCAGTAACTTGCTTTAAAGGAATCATTTCTCTAGCACATGGACACTTACATAGTATGGACAGAGTTGATGAGATCATCAGACTGGAAGAAGAAAGAAGTATTGAATGGGCACAGAGTAAACATGGAAGGTGAAAACTGGCTATGACACAGTTTCGCTAATACAGCAATGAATCTTTTGTAGTGGGACATAAATAAAATGTTTAAATTAAAGGTATTGTGTTTCACCTATCTTATATATAATTGTGGGGTCATGAAGTCATTACACCTATGTTCTTCTGCACATTTATTATGGAGTTCAAAATTTTTGAGGGATAAAAAGAAATACTACGTGTGAAAACAGAACATTTAGAACAAAATATTTGTAGATACACTTTGTTAACAGCACTTGGAAATCCAACTTGTGGTTCCAGTGGCAGACTTTGATATTTAGAGAGTGGAGCCAAAAAATGGGCAGAACAAACTGAAGTTTGTCAAGTGTCCTCTTTCCTTCCAATGAAAAATGGTAGAAAAGACACAGCCTTGCTCTCAGTAAAGAAATTTCTACCTCAGTTCATAGTTGCCTTCAGAGACAAGCACCAACATTTGTACTTCTCTCTTCTCATAAATATATATCCTCAAATATTGAGGGAACCAACACCTGTGCTTCTTTCACTATTACTATTAATAACAAGCCTCCTCCTGAACATGGTAGAGGACAGGTAATGTTGCAAAGTTTTTTAAAGATTTGAACATCAAAGTCAGAGGTTTGGATACAATTTCTTATTGACTAGCCTGATTAACTTCTCTGGAAAACACATGTAAGTTCTGTGAAATCCTAATAATGAAAGCAACTACTACAGCAACATAAATGATACATAATCTAATCTAATCTAATCTAATCTAATTTATAGGTTTGTATATGTGTATATACTTGGAACATTATATGGATTATGTCCAGAGTCACATAGTGGACTATCATAAATGGATCTTTTGTGTTGGAAAGTTAACTTCCTGACAATCACAAAACACCAGCCACATCACATGTCCTCTGGACCACTTTCAATGAGATCATATGCTAATCACAGTGGCTTTAGTGAATGAGTTAGTGGAAAAAAAGAGGAAGAGTCTTAGAACCTGCACCACACACACATACACACTACACAGTATATATACAAACACACTACACAGAAGACATATATGTCCATATATAAAATGTATATGTGCACATACATACACATACTATACAAAATATACATACAATATATATCTTGTACTTTCTGTGAGTGAGGGTAATGATTATTTCTATCCAATTTTGGTGTTGTGAACCCAGTTCAGTTTATGGCTCATTTTACAGTTATAGCATCAGACTGTGATCTAAAAACAGTAAAACTTACTCTGCTTATCAGTCAGTTTTTCTTCTACATTCCTTCAAGTCTGTACATAATAAGGTTAGTAAGGAAATATGTGTATTAACATTGAGGTAATCAATTCTCCTCTAATACACACAAATTCATACTTCAAACTTAGTTGACTATAGATAAGACTTGATGAAATCAATTTATAGAATATCTTATTTACTTACAAAATAGTGTTTTCTTGAAAGATCATGGAAAACTATTAGATACATTATGGATTTAATACAGTAATGAAGCTCCATATGCAGATGATAACCCAAGCCTCTAGGGGTTTCTTGACTGGTTCATCTCTTAAGTAGTCAAAACAGGACCCTGTGCTCTCTGTGATCGTTGGATTATTTGAAATAATGATACAGTCACTTACAGTCACTGCAAGAGTTGTTTGAATCATCAATCCAAGATCAAGATCTCTTCTAAATTATTGCTCTACTGTGTTTTTCATGAGGTTTTTGTCCTTATGTTTGCAAAATGACTATTGCAGGCTTGAGGACCACAGGAAAGAAGGAAGAAAAAGAAAAGGAAACAAAAGTTAATAAGGAAGTAAAAATTTCCCAAAATTCTATGACAAATTATTTTTTAAGTTCCATTGACTTACAGTGTACCAGACAGCTTCTAAGTCTAAGGGAGACTGGTGAATTGCCTGCACAAATGAACTCGGGGTTCGGATAGTAGTAAAAAATTGGTTGAAATTTGAATGAACTGCTAACAATATCTATAGTAGTTTGCATAATATGAACTCTAAAAAAGGACTTGCTTGCTTATAAAACTGCATCATAAAATATTGGTTTGGGCATAAATATGAGTAATTTTCTGGTTATCATTATATTCTCAATGTTCTATAATAAATGTTACTTTTATTAAATAAAAAATGAATATAAATATAATGTCTTGTATGAGAATATGCTCTTATTTTAGGTAATATTGCATGTTTGGAATTTTTGTCCATTTATTTATTTAACTATTTATGCCTTCATGAATATTTATTGACTATTTACAACATGCCAAACATTACTCTACAGAGTAAAAACATCACTGATTCTCCGCCTTCATTGAGTTTGTTATTTTAATTGACAGAACTAAATAAAGTAACTACATAACACATAACATATTAGATACTATAAATTCATGGTGAACAAGTGTTAATGTGAATGTGTTTGGAAATTTTAATATTGATTTAACAGAATAGAATTGTAAACTTGACTTTGAGTAAGAAGCTCAGCAAATAAGTTGACTAATCAAGAAAATATACCTGGAAGATGAAACCTCTAAGGCAAGCCACAATGAGGACATTTAGGAAATTGAGCAGACCAAGGATGGTGGTCAGAATGCAGAAGGGAGAAATTAGCAGGACCAGACAGTGGAGAGGCAAGGGGTGTCCAAACAATGTGCAGCATTCTGGGGCTTAGACCTTGATGGGACTGAACTTGTTCAGTTTAAAACAAAAGGCAAAGAGACAAGCTCAGAAGGAAGCATAAACAGAAGGTATTACAAAAGTCAGTGAGCAGTGATGGATGTGTGAGTTGGAAGAAGTGATCTGAGTGGAGCTACAAGAATTCTGGAGTCCTCTAACATGGGGAGTACTTCAAACCATGAGAGTGTATGCAGTTCCCAAAATTTAAAGGACACAGCACTCTGCAATGTTCCATTATAGAGAATGTGATGAGATGATCAAGAGCCCAGAAAGGGAATTGAGAGAGGAAATTCAGCCTGAAAATTAGGAGAGAATTGTGCGACCCCCATAATCAAGTGAAATGCCTTCGTGAAATAGGAGGGATCATTTTCATGAAAACCTTGATATATCAAGATGACAGCCAGTGATAGTCTTCATAAAGAGCAGCTTCAGTCACTGAGGAGAGGTAACCATGGAGGGGAAGATTTCCCCCTAAAATAAACCTGAGATGACAGAAATTAGAAACCATGAGAACAGAAGAAATCAGAAGTGAGGAAAGAGGGACGGCAAAGTAGAGACAAAAGATATTTTGTCTCAAAGAAGTTTATTTTCAAAATAGTAAATTTTAAAAGGAAAACATAATTATGACACTTATACAAATAAAATATATGAAAGAGGGTATTTAAGTCAGAGTTTCAGGTAGACATCAATAAGATATCATAGTTAGTTTAGAAGGAACACAAAATACCACACATTTTTAGTCTGATAAGAAATGCCAACATGAATTGAGACTGGCACACAGGGGAACAGTCACTTGCATTTCCCTAGAAATAGTCTGCATTGCTATGGACAGACTTGATTGACACTGCTGTTATATTCTATACTTTAACTTCTGTGTCCACAGAATTATTGATTGCTCTCCACAAGTTCAATGGGATATGAATAACCTCAATGGAAGGGCTGCTCCAGGACATTTCCCAAACTGCAAAGACTCCCACCATTTGTCCTTCAGTTTTTAGGTAACTATCACGATCCAGCAGAGAAAGGAAAACTGATGAACAGGTGTCCCTGTGAGGTGAAAAGAATGAAGTTCAGTGTACAAACAGCTTAAAGATAGAAATTTCTGTTATTGATTGGGCTTCCCACTTTTGCTCTATGTTTTTAAATAATACCTTTTAAAAACATTTATTCTAAGAATAAAAATAAGATAGAAATGTCTGTTTTAATTTTGAAATTTTATGTGTAATAATAAAGTTACAACTTCATAAAGAGAGGCAAAATGATTATTGTACATCAGAATGAGATTCTCCCCTTTTGAGCAGTGAAGCTGGCCTTTGCCTTGTGTGCTGCTCGGGCCTACTCAGGAGTCTCAGGATTGTATGTGTTTTCCTTTTTATATGCTTCAGCCATCTTAGCAACTCTTAACAAATGCCACTTTATTTAGTGTTCTTTCTGTTTTTGCCTGAAAATAAATTCCTGGCAATTAATTAAATATTATTGAAATTTTGTAAGAACTTCTTTCCTCCACAATCCCAACCAACTTTGAGTAATCTCTTATATTAGATCAATTTGCTTCAGGTGACATTCAATTGTCACAAGCAAAACATTTTACTTTTACCATGACAAAAACAAAATCCAACATTGCACCCATCTAGTTCAAGTGATATTTTCCAAGAGAAAATTTCTAATTTCACTTGTAACAGAAACCTAGTGAAAACATATGAGTGTTTCTTAATTTTTTTTTCTTTTTCTTCATGCACATGCTCCTGGTTTTGCTGAGGAAAGCCATCATCTAAATGTAACTTTTCTGATTATAGCAGTGCATGAGGAAATGAAATAAATTATGTGTACAAAGCAAGTTCTATATTATAGTCAGTACTTTAACACATCACATGCTAATCCTCCACAAGATGGAGGATTGTGTTATATAAGATCATGTTGACCACTATGTGCATGGTTAGTAATCAGATCTTCATCCAGAACCTGAGCACTCAAACAGTACACTGGTACCAATACTTGGTACTAGAATTGGTCAGAAAGGTGCAACTGACTTAAATATGAATAGAGTTAGGAGAGGAAGTGCCTTAGAACAAAACATGGAGTTTTCTTGGTGTCTTTTGAAAAAACTTTGGTCTTGGCAAACATGAGAATCTCAAGAATGCTGTTGGTTATAAGAGTAAAAGATGAGTGTTTGGGGATATATTGTTCTGTCTCAGATCTTTGAGAATATTCTCTGAGTGTGAGAGAATGTAAGTATGAATGTGGGTTACTTTTAAATTACTTTTGGAGGCTGAAACTTGCTTCATTGAATACAGTCATCCATAATACTGGATGATAAGTATCATCAGTGTTCATTTGGGTTGCAAACTGCCTTGTCTACTCTGCTGCCAAATATCAACATTAATCACACAACCACCAGATGAAACAGAAGAGAGGCAATATGTACAAAAAAAACCCTGTTTTTAAAAAAAAAGTACAGCAGAGATGAGTCCTACATACATCCAGAGAACAATAAACTTTTTTCTGAAATAGAGACCTACACATAAGCTTGCTAGGTAGAAGAAAGATAGCCAAACATTATGCAATTTAAAGGTTTCAAGGTAGCAATAACATCTTCAAGAAGCTGGGTGGTGAAATGCAGGGAAGTCTCCCAGTCTATTTCCTTTACTTCTCATGATACGGCCCCATATTTTTTTTTTGGCACTTTTCATCTCCATGTTAAATCAGAGGATTGAGCATGGGGGCAATGATAGTGTAAAAGAGGGCAAATACTTTGTCTTCTGGTAAAGTAGTTGCTGGTCGAATATAAATAAACAGTAAGGGAGCAAAAAACAGGACAACCACAGTGATATGTGAACTGCAGGTAGAGATGGCTTTGCGGCGATTCTCTGCAGAGTAAGACCTGACAGTAGATAGAATCACAGCATAAGATATCAGCACGACCACAAAAATCACCATGCCCATCAGTCCAGAATTGGCAATGACAAAGAAACCAATCTTGCTTGTGTCAGTGCAGGCCAGTTTGAGCAAAGGATACACATCACAGAAGTAGTGATCTATTTCATTGGGGCCACAGTAGGGTAAGAAGTCAGCCAGGAGAAACTGACCAAAGGAATGCAGAAATGCCCCAGCACAGTAGGCAGCAATCATGGCATTACACTTCTGCCTGCTCATGATGACTGTGTAGTGCAGGGGCTTGCAGATGGTCACATCGCGGTCATAGGCCATCCCTGTGAGGATGAAGATCTCGATGCCCCCAAAGAAGTGCATGGAAAAGAGCTGTGTCATGCATCCAGTATAGGAAATGGACTTCTTGATCAATAGCGAGTCCATGATGAGCTTGGGGGTAACAGTGGAGGTGTAGCAAAGATCTGAGAGTGACAGGTAGCTCAGGAAGAAATACATGGGCTGGTTAATGAGCTGACTACAGCTCATGGAGATCATGACTAGCAGGTTTCCAGTCAAAATTGCAATGTAACAAAGTAAAAACAGGAAAAAGCAGAGAATGCCTATTTCCTTTTTCTGAGAAAGTCCTAAAAGAATAAATTCTGTGATGTTATTCTTATATTCCATGATCCAGAGCAGGTTGTGGTCACCTGTAATTAGATGAATCATGATTATTGGGCTACATTTAAATATGTTGATAGATCATATGGCCCTCCAGATAGAAGCAGAATATGCTGGAAATGATTTCAAAGTTGAAGAAAATGGAAATTTCATTTTTATTTATGAAGAATTTCCTACATTGTCTTTTCTCACTTTGTTGAAATACTAATTATTACTAAATATCTTAGATAACCGAGATGAAGAGTAGCATTGCAGAATAATGGAGAACATCTAAAAGTTTTATCCCCATGTATTATGAAACATAACTGGATATTAAATACCAATAGGATGGTAGAATCGACACTTTTAGTGGGAAAAAAATCAGATCAGAGATTTGCTCTCCTATTTGTTATTGAGGAAATTTCTACAAAATGAAACATTGAGCTAAAATACTACAGAAATACAAATATTTGAAGTATAATATGTAGGTAATATTTTAAGTAAGAAACTCCCTTCTGTATATTCTATTTAAAAATATACATAGAAAATCAACAATTTGGGATATTTGCGATCATGAGGAATATGTACGTGACTTCTCTTGTGTTTAATTTACAAATTTGTTTAAACTTCTAGATCTACTTAATTTATAAGTAAAGAACTGTTTTTCACATTCAACTAAAACCATCATAAGAGAGGAATATTATCTTCATTTTCAAAGCATATTAGAATAATAATGTATATTTGGCATTCAACTAGGTATTTGAAAACAATAATAGCAGTTTTACTTTGCATTTTAATCTTACCTGATGTCTTACCTCCTCACACAAAAACAAACTTATTTTAATTGGTATACATAAGTGGTCCAGCTTTTCCTCATCAACCATCCTGACAGTGCTTACTCCTTTCAACCCCTACATGGCTAGTGTGGGAATCTTGGGCTGGTTCTTTTCTGCTCCTTCCATTATTTTTACCTCCATCTTATCACAGTCACAAAGAAATGCAAGTTCAAGTGTGTTCATGTCTCTGTGGCTATAAAAAGGCTTAGGGTAAAGAACTTGCTTACTATTTGTAGAATTTTAAATGGGATCAATGGACTAAGGAAGAACTATTGAAAATCAATATGTTGATCATTCACTTAATCACACCACTCTCTAAGATCAGCTATATAAGACAAATGATCAGCATTAATGCAATTACATTTTACTTTCAATACCATAACTCTTTTCCCTTTCAGTAAAGTTACCTTTCAAATTTGTGTATAAAAAGTGAAAAAAATCAATCCCTCCAGAGTATGAAAATCAGTATTAACTGTGAGAAAATTACCTTTTGGCATTCCTTATCCAGAATAATCAGGAGAGGGGCTCTTATAGTGTTCAAGTGAGACGTTTCAATCAATTAACTATGGCACTGTAAGCTTTTAAATTAATAACAAAAATGTGAAATAATTTAGTTGGACTCTAACTTCTCCCCAAAGTTACATCCTTCTGATTTAGTAAAAATGACTGCAAACTAAATTTTTCATTTCAGTGTTGTCCTTTTCTCATGTGTAATTTACTGCATGAGTTTGACCAATTCACTTTTTTCTCAGACCTTTGACCTGATCTGTACACTAATATTCTCCCTGACCTATTGGTTGCAGTTCTCTGATATTCTTTATCAAGTAACAGACAGAAGTGTGCTTTAAAATATAGTGCAAATGTCATTAGGTTAATGTCTTTCCAGGCCCAAACTGGAAAACAGATAAGCAAAAAATTATCCCCACAACTAACTAAGGACTTTGATAATGCACATTATTGTTTTTGATATTTCAGACAAAACACAAAAATATTTACAAGTGATAATCACATATATTTATTCAACCCAGTTTATTAGAAAACAGAGAATGTTAAAAGGAGCTATCATTTAATATACTTTATCAATCTTATACAAACACCACATGTTGCATGAGTCCAAAACTTTAATCTGTGCTCCGCAATTACTTGGAAGTGTTGCATTCTCAATTTTCAGTTATTCTATAGAAAACTAAGAAGGCACAGAAATTTTTTTTTTTATTTATTTATTTATTTTTTTTTTTTTACGTTTACATAGGGTAATGATGTTTATTATATTTTTCCCCTCCCCCCCACCCCTCCCACCCCTCCCACCCCTCCCACCCCTCTTTTCCCTCTACACAGTCCTTCTTTCCTTCATTCTTACTGCTCTCCTTAGCCTAACTCTAAACCTAACCCTAAACCTAATGCTAGCCCCTCCCACCCCCCATTATATGTCCTCATCCGCTTATCAGCGAGATCATTCGTCCTTTAGTTTTTTGAGATTGGCTTATCTCACTTAGCATGATATTCTCCAATTTTGACCATTTGCCTACAAATGCCATAATTTTATCATTCTTCATTGCGGAGTAATATTCCATTGTATAAATATGCCACAGTTTCTTTATCCATTCATCAACTGAAGGACATCTAGGTTGGTTCCACAATCTGGCTATGGTGAATTGAGCAGCAATGAACATTGATGTGGCTGTATCTCTGTAGTATGCTGATTTTAAGTCCTTTGGGTATAGGCCAAGGAGTGGGATAGCTGGGTCAAATGGTGTTTCCATTCCAAGCTTTCTGAGGAATCTCCACACTGCTTTCCAGAGTGATTGCACTAATTTGCAACCCCACCAGCAATGTATGAGTGTTCCTTTTTCACCACATCCTCGCCAACACCTATTGTTGCTTGTATTCTTGATAATCGCCATTCTAATTGGGGTGAGATGAAATCTTAGGGTAGTTTTGATTTGCATTTCCCTTATTACTAGGGATGTTGAACATTTCTTCATATATCTGTTGATTACTTGTACATCTTCTTCTGTGAAGTGTCTGTTCATTTCCTTAGCCCATTTGTTGATTGGATTATTTGTATTCTTCGTGTAGAGTTTTTTGAGTTCTTTATAGATTCTGGAAATTAGCGCTCTATCTGAGGTATGGTTGGCAAAGATATTCTCCCACTCTGTAGGCTCTCTCTTCACATTTCTGATAGTTTCCTTTGCTGAGAGAAAGCTTTTTAGTTTGAATCTATCCCAGTTGTTTATTCTTGCTTTTATTTCTTGTGCTATGGGAGTCCTGTTAAGGAAATCTGATCCTGAGCCAACAAGTTGAAGATTTGGACCTACTTTTTCTTCTATAAGATGCAGGGTCTCTGGTCTGATTCCGAGGTCCTTGATCCATTTTGAGTTGAGTTTTGTGTAGGGTGAGAGATAGGGGTTTAGTTTCATTCTATTGCATATAGTTTTCCAGTTTTCCCAGCACCATTTGTTGAAGAGGCTATTATTAGAGTCCAACTAAATTATTTCACATTTTTGTTATTAATTTAAAAGCTTACAGTGCCATAGTTAATTGATTGAAACGTCTCACTTGAACACTATAGGATTGTCCTATAAAGTAACAATTCATAAAAAGGATAAATAGATGAAGGTAAGGCCAGGAGAGGAGGAGGAATGGGAGGAGGGAAGGGAAGGCAGGAGGGAGGTACTGGGGACTGAAATGGAACAAGTTATATTCCATGCATGAGTGATTATGTCAAAATGAATGTCAGTATTATGTGTAACTCTAATGTGCTAATTTAAAAAAAATGCATTAGGAGTTAATTTTTTTTAAAGTAAGCCTTTAAGGATGTCCTTGGGCCTCACCTTGCCTGTTATTCTGACATGTATGAGGAGTGGTTCAGCAACTGACACCATGATTGTTACCTTTACTCCCAATGCATCAAAATAAATTTACAGCTATGGCCACATGCTGTTTCCCTATTTATCACTGATTCTAAAGTCTTCTTATCCTAACCACAAGACAAAGAGACCTTTCTCCAGAAGTAGCCAACTCCTAGGCTCTGCCTGCCTTTTGATCTTCCTACCACACTACCTGAAACTCGCCAAGCAATATTGCTTTTGTGCTGTCCAAGTTCTTGGAAATCGACATAGCGTCAATGGCTTAGGTCTCAGTGTCTTTCCTTGGCTTTTCTTATGACTCTCCTATAGTGGGACTGCACATTTTGCCATTTCTAACCAGGACACATTTAATCTTACCAACTCTCCTACAATTTCCAAATATTTCACTGACAACAGCACACTCCATGATATAACATACCTGAAAACTCTATGTTCCTTGGTACTTAAGACTGACTTCTTTACTTTATATTGTTTACTTTTTGTTACTTACCAGATACTATAGCTTAATTCTTTAAGGGAATCATAACTTGGTCAGTGTCAGGTTTACTGCCTTAACATTTAACTGTAGACATAAGAGAAAAAAATAAAACAAGATTTCATAACTTTCATTTCTGTGTTGAATCTTGATTTTTTAAACAATTTCAGAAAAATTACACAAACTTTCTAAAATTCACATTTTTGTCTATTAAGTAACAAAAACAAAAATAGCTTATCAGTTTGCATAAACCCTAATAAATTAATCATTACATATTTGGGGACAGATATTATGCTAAGTGAACAAAACCTGAAATCATTGAGGTTTCACTGAAATTTTCATGTAGTACTATCCTTATCTGGTCTCCCGAAATAAGATTGTAAATACATAATTGTCAGATATTGCAGAAGCATTTAATCAGTTAAGATATATTGTAAGATTTAAAATTTAATCAGTTACATAGCCTCTGTCAACATTTTGCTTTAAAATATTAATTTCTGTTCATTTTATACAGCCCTCACAATATTTTGATCTCCTAATTAATCAATATATATTTGTCAAACTAATGAAAAAATTATTTTTAAGCAATTGAAAAAATGAAATCTAAGCCTAATTTTAATGTATAGTACAATCTGTTTAAGCCTTTTGTGAAGTACTGAGCAGTTATAAATGCATACTACACAGAATATTTGTATTTGAAGTTCCTGAAGAATGACAGACATTCAGAGATTATCTTTTAAAATGGTCCTGATTTCTAACAGTATCCTCTGTGTTAGCAAAAGGGCCACTCGAAACTGACACTGCAACCTTCTGCCTTTCCCAGTCTTTTGACTTAGGGTGGCAGCCACACTCTGGAATGTAGTCTCACATGTTAAAACCCAGGTGACTCTCCCTGAAGCCCTACTGACTTGCTTTCTTGGTGGTGTCCAAATGTGCAGAACAGAGCTGAGGGCACCAGATTCTTCACTCCATCACCCATCCTGGAGGAATATTCATGTCAATGTCATCTTCTCTATTTTCCTATTTTTGACAGCTCAGGTTTAGCTGAATTACAACAAAAAAGTGGTGTTCATATGTATATGCAAGTAGGAAATGCCTACAGAAAATATGACACATTCAGAAGACTGATATATTCTTCATTCCTATGACATTTTCTCCAGTTTTCACCAAAATGTAAGTCATGACTTTCTTCTTATTATGTCCCCTTCACTCTCTTAAAGTGATGAAAAAAATATTATTGCTCTGTTAGAATTTTTAAGTAATATTGAAGGATAAATGATCATATATTGATTGTATAAAAACATATTTACAATAAATGCTCTGTATCACCAAATAGATGGAGCAAAGTATCTATAATTCTTTGTACATTAATTGTCTAAAAGTTTTTCATTAAATATTTGTCATAATTCATCATTTGCTATTATTTTAATAATAAATTATAAAACTTTCATTCTTACCACTTTACAGAAAATGACTGTGTGGGTCACTTAAATAAAACTTAACCTTTACCTGTTTCACTAGGTACTTGATTTAAATCTAAGATGCATGTAATGATACACAGTTAAAACAGACTCAGAAATAAGCAATAAATTCAATGAATATATATTACCCCACTATTCAAATAATTCTGAGGAATACTAAATATAGAACTTACCTCAATTCTAAGGCAAAGTGGTTCTGTTTGTTTCTAAAGCAACTTCAAGAGCCTTATGGTAACATTCAACAAGGGAAGAAGTTGATATCTTCATCATTCACCTGAGCAGCTATTCTTCCCTCCTCTTCAAATGGTATCTTTATAAGTACCATTGTCAGAGCCTCTGGGGAAAATGAAAAGATCACTGTGTGGCTTCTGTTCAAGTTAGAAACAGCTTTACCTTGGTGATAATTAAGCAGTAAAAATTTATTGCAGTCTCTATGATCTGAAAATCCACACTGGGATCATTTGAACAAGGTGAGGGTGACCATTTCTAAAAAAAGACTTTGTTTAAAGTCTAAAATTACTTCTATCAATCAATCACCCACCTCCATATGGGAAACTAAGATAGGATCAGCTTTCCTTTTCTGTGGATGTAGTTTAGGGGTAAAACTGATGACCTGGAAAGTAAAGACCTAATGTCTACCTCTTTGCAAAGGAGAAAAATAGAATAGACTACAATGAGTTGTTAAATATCCAAAGAAGAAATAATAGCACTGTATCAACTATAATTAGTGAAGGATGTTGAATCCTTGGTATGGATCTCTTATTATCTAACAAAACTGTCTTACAACTTATCACCATACACAAATGGAGAACATCATTTCATCTCCATGACTGTACACAATGTAGACTCATGTCATACATGTACATAGGGCAATGATGTCTGTCTCATTCTGCCATCTTTCATATATCCCTCCTCATTTCCTTCTACACAATCCAAAGTTCTTCCACTCTTCTCCCACTCCCCACCCCCCCAACCCCATTATATATCATTCTCCACTTCTCAGGAAAAACATTTGACCTTTGGTCTTTTGGGATTGACTTTTTCACTTAGCAGAATGTGCTCCAATTCCATCCATTTATTTGCAGTCTATAAAAATTTAAAAATAAATAAATAATTAAAAAATAAAATTTTTAAAAAAGTTATCACAATCTACTGCCTTCCTTTATTGATGTCCTTGGCTGCTCATTTTTCTGCCAACATTTTATGTAAGGACTCCATCATAAACCTCGTACTTATAATAAAAGATAGCCCTAAGTTTTTTTGTTTCCCTTCTTCTTTACATTTAAATGAAGTCTACTTTTTAACTGACAAATCTGTACGAATTTATGGTGTAATGTGACATGTCAGCACATGTATACATTATGTAATGTTTATATCAAAGCAAATAGATCTGTATCCTCAAACATGTATATTTTTATGGTGAACATTTAAATAATTCTTCTAGCTCTTTGAAGTATACCATGCATTATTAGAAAGTATAATCATCTGCTGTGCAACTGCAGGTCAGAATTTCTTCCTCTGAACTGATTAATCTCTCCCCTTCATTTTCTCCATACTCAGGTAAAAGGTCATTCTTCTCTTAACTTACACCACATCAACTTTTTAAACTTCACCTAGACTGAGATCATGTGGTAATTGCCACATCATGCTTGGCTTGTTTCACTTAATGTATGATCTTTAGTTCTGTCCAAGTTGTTGCAAATGCCAGACTTTCATTCTTTCTGTGGTTAAGTCATTTGTTTTCTTTCCTTTTTTTTCTCATGATATATTTCTCAGTAATGGAGTTAAAGTATTTTCTTCTAATTCCATTGACCACCTGCCTAAAATTTGTTCTTTCTTCACTTCCAGTTATATAGTATACATATTAATGGCATAAATTGCTTTTACAATATTAAACAATCATCACCACTAAGTATTTGAACAGTTTTTCCTCACTCCAATGGAAACTCTGTAACTATTTAATAACTCCCCATTTATTCTATTGCTGGGAACCTGTGATCTGCTCTCTATTACTATGAACTTTCTCATTTTGCATGTTTCATATAAAAAGAATCATACAATATTTGTTTCTTTGTTTTATTAATAATAGTTGGCATTGTAATTTCCTTTTTTGTTGGGGTGCCGCGGACCCCCAGCCCTTCGGCGTGGCCAAGATGGCGCCTGGCAAGGTGCCAAGGAAGTGCTGAGAACAAAACCAGGTACCTCCAGCAGACTAATACTCTCTGCCAACAAGTGGCGTTATTTGAGGAAGTTAATGTGATTGGTCATGGGTCCTCGTGGACACTGCATGATTGCTATATCCACACTATTGTGCTCCGTTACTGTCCATGCTTTTCCCTCGTGATCTATAAGCTGATTGGTTGATGTATGTAATGTAAGGCGCTTGCAAGAGCGGCCAGTGCTGGCCAGCCAGAAGAAGCAGACTGCAGAAAATAAAGAACTTGCCCTGATCCGGTTTCGTGTTTCTCTGCGGGCAGGGGACACGATACTTTTTCCTTTTTCTAATTTATTGGTTCATTTTAGTTATACATGACAGTAGAATCCATTTTGACATAATTTTAAAAACATGGAATATATCTTGTAATTCAGTTCCAGTACCTCTCCTTCCAATTCCTCCCCCCATTCTTTCCTCCCTTCCCTCAACTGATCTTTCTGCCATTCACTCATAGTTATTTTTTACATTAACTTCTTTGTGTATGATGGTGAGATTCACTGTGCTATATTCATATATGTACATAGGGAAGTTATGTTAGATTCATTCCACTGTCTTTCCTTTTCTCGTCTTTTCTTCCTTCCCTTCATTCCCCTTTGTTGAATCTACTGAATTTCTGCTCTTTTTCACATCACCACATTGTGGGTTAGCTTCTCCATATCAGAGAGAATATCTGACCTTTGGTTTTTTGGGGGGATTGGCTTATTCATTTAGTATGATAATTTCTAGTTCCATCCATTTACCCACAAATGCCATAATTTCATTCTTCTTACAGTTGAGTAATTCATTGTCAAGGACCACAAAGATTTAGCCCTATATTTTTTTCTAAGATTTTTTGTAACTTTTTAAATATTTTTAGGTTATCTACTCCTTTTTAGTTCATTATTTTGCATGGTGTCATGTAGGGATCTACCATCAGTCTTTTTCGCTTGGTGAAATTTAATTGTTCAGCATTATTTTTTGAACAGAATATTCTTTCTTCATTGAATAGACTTCCCACACTCTCCAAAAATTAATTGAATTAAAGAGAGAGAGAGAGAGAGAGAGAGAGAGAGAGAGAGAGAGAGAGAGAGAGAGAGAAATGTTTGTGGCGTGTTTTTACCTGGGCTCTAAAATCTACATTGTCTGTACATCTAACCTAATGTCATGTCACATTTATGCATTTAATCACGAGATTTTGTTGTAAGGTTTAAACTTCGTGACTACAAGTTCTTCAACTTTCTTTTCCAAAATTCTTTTTGTTATATAAGTCCCCTTACAATTCCAAATTTCAATTTCAAATGAAATGGAGAACAGCTTATCTAAGTAAACACGGGATGCCAGGGAACTGGAAATGTGGCTTAGTGTCAGGGTGTGTGCCTAGTATGCTTGAGGCCTTGGGTTCGACCCCCCGTGTTATTAAAGAAAGGAAGAAAGGAAAAACATATGAATGTTAAAATCTTGAGGAGGATTGCAATGAATCTGCAGGTCACTTTGGTTAATATTGCAAACTTAACAATATTATGTCTTAGTTTTTGAAAATTGGGTTTGTTTCCCTTTATTTAGTTTCAATACAGTATTGTGTTTTTTCAATGTAAAATTTTTTATATTCTTAGTGAAATCTGTTCTTAAGAATTTAATTTTTATATGCTACTAGAAATGTAATTGCTTTTTTAACTTCCATTTAAAATTGTTCACTGCTATAGTAGCGAAAAACAACAGATTTTTATGCTTTGATCTTGTATCTTGTAGTTTTGCTGAATTTGTTTATTAGCCTGGTGTCCTTCTTTTGGAATATTTTTTGAAAAAACTGTGTCAGTGAATAGAGATAGTTTTACTTCTTTCTTGTAGTATTAAATGTATTTATTCTAAATGTAATTGTTCTAACAAGAACGTTTGGCAAATATTGAACAGTAATGATGAGTGTGGACATACTTGCTTTTTTCATGATCCTGGGTATAATTTTTTTAATTTTCAGTACTGGACTTGATGTTAGTATTGAGATTATCCTAAATCTTCTTCATCATGTGAAAGAAGTTCCCTTCTATGCCAAGTTTTCAAGATTTTTTTAAGTAGTAATGGTGTTGGATTTTGTCAAGTACTCTTTCTGTGTCAACTGCATTGATCATGTAATATTTTTTCTTTTCCTCATTCATAAAACTTGGTGTTATACTGATTAATTTCTAATGTTGAACTACTCTTGAATTCCAAACATTTATGTTTATTTATGTAGCTATATATAAAATAGTTATGTCTATCTAATATAAAATTTTAAAAATTGGAAGTATAATCTTATATGTAAAGTCTCTTTTGATTTTTCACTTAAAATTGTTTTGGTGATATTTTATAAAATATAATTATCCAGAATTTACAACATTCTAAGAACACATTATTTTTTCATCGCATATAAGATTGGACATTTTCCTGTACTCTAGTTAAATTTTAACTTGGGTTGAAAAATAGGCTTCTTTGTATACACTATCTGCTTATGAAAGCTTGTATAAAATACAAATTGTCATAGGTTACTGTGTGCAAGCTCCAATAAAGTGGATTCTTTTAAATTTTAACAAAGTACTTCAAATGTTATAATTAGGGGAAATTAAGAGATTTTTAGATTTATGCTAAAAATATATATTACTACTAGTTTACTGCTAGTAGCTAAGGCTGTGTGATCACTGAAAATTTTTCTTAGGTTAGTCAGGACTTTTCTTATTAAGATCAATATAACACATCTGTGGAATAAAATAAACAATTCAGTGGCAATTTTTTCTAATTATATTCTACCAAATAAAATGATTTTCTATTTCTGAGCACACATAGAAATTGTTACTAGGTAACACACAGAAATAAAAAAGAACCTAGAAACAAACAACACAAAATATTACTATGGGTATCTACAACAAACAATATTGAAATACACAGAAAATCAAATTATTTTAAATATATCAAGATAGACATAAGTACAATCAGAAAAATGAGAAATTGCACCTCATTCATGTATGATATGTCAAAATGTATAAATACATTGTACTGTAATGTACAACTAATTAGAACAAATTAAAAATAAAAAAATTAAGCAAAATATGTAAGATACTAATTTATTTTAATGAAAAAAAATTTATCCTCTGTTCTTTAAAACTGGAGTGGACAGTGGGGGGTTGTTGAGTACTAGGAGCTGAGAGTACCAATCTGATTTCTACAAAAGCAGAAGGTATAATGAGATGAAACCTGCATACCTGATATTTTTCTCCCTTTCTCCTTAACCCCCTGAAAGAATTTTTCCTAGATTTTTCTTTTATTTAAATTAAATTAACTTTTTTTTTGCATTGTACACAAATTGGGTACAACTTTTAATTTCTCTGATTGTACACAATGTAGAGTCACATCATTTGTGTAATCATACATGTATCTCTGGGACATTCTGAAAGCAGTACTAAAAGGAAAATTCAGTGCATTGAGCTTGTACATTAAAAAAATGAAAAGTCAACAACTAAATGGCCTAACATTACATCTCAAAACCCTAGAAAAAGAAGAACAGATCAACACCAAAAGTAGAACAGAGGAAATAATTAAAATCAGAGTTGAAGTCAATGAAATTGAAACAAGAGAAACAACTCAAAAAAATTGACAAACAAAAAGTTGGTTCTTTGATAAAGTAAACAAAATTGATAAACCCTTAGCCAGACTAATGAAGAGAAGGAGAAAGAAAACTCAAATTACTAAAATTATTCGTGCTGAAAAAGGAAATGTCACAATGGACGTTATTGAAATACTAAACATAATTAGAATCTATTTTGAAAATCTATACTCCAACAAAATAGAAAATCTCAAAGATATCAACAGGTTTCCAGAGTCCCATGATCCACCCAAACTGAACCTAGAGGACATACACAATTTAAACAGATCAATTTCAAGCAACACAATAGAAAAAGGCAAGAAAATCTGAGGACCAGATGGATTCTCAGACGAGTTCTACAAGAACTTCAAAGAACTGGTACCAATACTCAAAGTATTCCAGGAAATAGAAAAGGAGGGAAACCTTCCAAACTCATTCTATGAAGTTAGTATCACCCTGCTACCCAAACCAAAGACACATCGAAGAAAGAAAACTTCAGACCAATATCTCTGATGAACATAAATGCAAAAATCCTTAACAAAATTCCGACAAATTGCATACAAAAACATATTAAAATGGTAGTGCACCAAGATCAAGTGGGTTTCATTCCCCAGGGTTTTCACTGCTGTCCCAGCAATTGCTCATTTTTTTGTTCTATGCAAGGTGGTATTCCAAAAGACTCTGACGTTATTTCCCATTTTTTTGTTATGTAAGTAAAACTTTCTTATTGATTTTATCTTTTAGTACCATAGAAGGTTCTCCACTTTCCTTTTTTCCTAAACCATCTCTATAGACTTCTCCACACTTTACACTTCAAGTTATGGTAATTCTATGTGAGATTAAGTTCTTTTCACTTTTAACAAATATTTCTTTAACTATAGGCAAGTTCACTTCATAGTTCTATCTGTATCACATGATGCAAACGCCTGGACTTATTTATTGTTTTCATTTGTTTGAATGGTTTTTATGGAGGATAGGTAACACAGAAATTACATCTTAATAGCTATCATGATTTAAGAACATTTTCTAGGATTTTTATGTGGAAGATTTATTTTTCATTTTTCGTGTATTCTAATACATACCCTATCTCCAATTTTAATTTTGAATTTGTAAACTATATTATTTATTTATTGTTTTTTAATGAAAATATTTTACCTTTTTGCAGTGCTGGGGATTGAACCCAGGGCCTTGTGCACTCTACCAACTGAGCTATATCCCTAGCCCATTGTTTTACATTTTTAAATGGAATGCTTTATTAATTCATAGTTTTAATGAATAGCATGCATTCAGGGAAGAGTATTTACATATCTGTCATTTTTGTTGAATTTTTAAATTTTCTACTTATGTGCTAAAGTATAGTCAATTTCTGTGACTGCTCATGTGCAGTTGAAAGAACTGTATTCCTTGCTAGCTTATGTTCTGTTAACACATTATGTGTTGATTAGGATTGTATTCCTAGTTAGTAAATGCTTGTTTTCTTTTGTCTTGAATTAAGAGTGTATGCTTATTTCTCATTTTATCTCCCACATTTTCTACTTTATGGAAATTGTTGCTTGCTATGTCCTTGGCTGCATAAATATTGATAACTGCCATAACTTTATTATGAATCATAGCTTTCCTAATGTAAAATACTTGTTGATTTTAATACATTTCTATCTGTATGGTCAGCATTTTCCTTTTGTCACTGGTCACAATTTTATCATCTTATGTCTTGGTATATGCCTTCGTCAAGTATCTTTATCCAATTTTAACATAATTAAAAATTAATATCCCTATTGAAATGTGCACAAAGAGTTCCATGAGTTTTCACAACTAGAGCACAGCTGTGTAACCAGCATACAAGTCAAGAGGCAGGACATCAAAATGCAGAAACACGCTTTTGATCTATTCATTGCCAACCTTCCTCATTGAAATAAAATTACTATCTCAACTTATAACACCACTATATTTGTCTGCTTTGAATTTCACATAAAAGTAATTATAGAGAAATAGAAAATACTTTTTTTTTTGAAGTTGGGTTCTTTTGTTCAGTATTATTTGTATGACCTTTATTCACCTGTTTTCTGCAATTTTCACTCATTTTTACTGATTTGAATTCACTGCCTAAATAAACAATATTGTTTGCATAAAGATTTTGATAGTTATTTTAGGTGTTATTTATTTTATAATTCTCATGCTCAGTTAGATTTTAGGTGCCATTATAAAAATTTGGAACCATCTATTTTGTTGAACAAACAAATATTTCTGTGGGGTAAAAATCTTGAGCAAATTTTCTCAGTCATAAGATATGTATGTTTTTACCTACTGGAGATAAGGTAAAAAATATATACAAAACTACTAAAGGAGATATCTTCAGCTCTAATCATATGGCACAACTAGGAAAGAAAGTATTAAAGGTAAAAATGAGTATTTAAAAATTAGGAAGAAGTCTCTCTGCAAGGAGGAGACTTCAACTCAAACTTCCATGTACCTATTAAAAGACCTTCCAAATAGATAAAGAAAAACAACCAGAATATTAAAAGGAAATACACAAGCTCTCTACTGCCACATTGTGGTGGGCGACGCCTGGGGTCAAAGACCAAGCTAAGACCAAGCTAAGATGGTGGCTGGCACAGCTCCAGTGGGCGTGTAGTTTGTCTCTCACTGTAAACAGGAAGATGAGCACACTGGCTATCCCTGTCAGACCATGCCTAAGCTACCAATAGTTTCTGATTGGTTTGTTAACTGTATATAAGTGAGTGTTCTTCCTGTAATAAAGGTCTTCCATCCAAGCAAGAAGGGAGTTGTGCGTGTTTCACTTTGTGTCCTGCTGGTCGGCGACATTTAGTGGCCCGTATGGGGATGGGGAATGTATGGGGAAAGAGACCCGCGAGATTGTTGCTGCAGGCAGTAACAAATATCCGCAGGATTATTGCTGTGGGCGGGGACAAATGGTGGCCCGTAGGGGGCTGGGGAACCTATGGGAGAGGAAAAGGAACATACGGGAACGTATGGGGAAAGGAAAGGGAAAGTACAGGGAACTCTGCGTATGGGGACCTGTAACATTTTATATAGCTATCAGCACCACAAGGATAAGGTAAGTAAAAGACAGTTTTGCTAGCATAATTAACTAGAAGGTTTCCCTATTTGAGGAAAGAGTGGCCTTAAGGTTTAATGGAAGGCTCCCCTAGTGAGGGAACTTAACAGAAGGCTGTCCCAAGAGACAGCAAAAGGACGTCCTATAGTAAATGAATGTGTTTAAAGTGTTAGTTGTGTTAATATTTCTATTGCTTTTATTTGCTTGGTTACTGTTTGTTATTTTAGTAGCAGTTAGAGACGCTATTCAGATTTTTGATCATGGGATGGGAAATTTCTTGGCTCCACATGGAGGGTCCGCTTAGGGCATTATTAAAAGAAAATGGAACTTCGTTAAAGACTAAAACTGCACGGGCATTCCTTAAAACTATAGAAGAACACTGTTCCTGGTTCCTAGATGAGGGACTCCTTAGTGTTCCCCAGTGGGAACACTTAGGAGAGGACTTACGCAGACAAAACAAAAAAACACCTCTCCCTCTTGGGACTTTGCCTCTTTGGGCATTAGTACGATCCTCCTGTCTGACATCTTAAAAACCTAAAATTCAAAAACAGCTAAGAGAAGGGGAAGAGATACTAGAATCTGTAAAAGAGGAACGATTGAGCCTGAGCGTCTGAAAAAGGAAGTAGATGTTCGGACTCAGAACAGGGAAGTGACTCTGAGGAACAGGAACTATCTGGGATGGAGCTAGAAAAGAAATTTTCTCAGTGGCATTTAGCCCCTACCACGCTGCGCCCTCCAGCTTTACATTCCTCAGATACCAAAAGGTTCGCATTTACTGTGCCCTCATTTAATAACAGTTCTCCTAATAAAAGATATGAATGGATAGTTCTCCCATAAGGCATGGCCAATAACCCCACTATGTGTCAAATATATGTAAACAAGGCTATTGAACCCATACGCCTCGCGAACCCTCAACTTTTAATCTATCATTATATTTTGTTAACCCTCAACTTTTAATCTATCATTATATTTTGTTAACCCTCAACTTTTAATCTATCATTATATTTTGTTCGGGCTCATAACTCATAAAGAAAAAAAACTGTCTTGAAAAATTGTTATAGTTCCTTAATAAAGTCACTAAAAAGGTGGGGCTTACATATTGCCATTGATAAGACACAAATGACAGACAACAAAAACTTCCTGGGATCTATCATAAATGAAACTATGGTTAAACCCACAAAAATTAGTATTTGAGTAGACCAACTTAAGACCTTAAATGATTTTCAAAAACTGTTAGGTGACATTAACTGGATTAGACCTTATCTTCACTTACCCACCTCCAGTTTGATCCCCCTGTTTGACACTCTTAAAGGTGATTCTGATTCCCTCTCTAAGCGGGTGCTTACCCCTAAGGCTCGAACAGCTCTCAAGCTTGTTGAAACAGCTAAGGAAAAGGTTCATCTTGATCATATTGTCCTAGCTAAGTCTTTATCATTCATTGTCTTGGCCACAAATAACTTACCCACAGGAGTGTTTTGACAAAAGGTCCTATTCTATGGGTTCACATGAATTATGCCCCTAACAAGGTCTTATCCTTGTTTACTGAATCTGTGGCACAATTAATCCTTAGAGCATTAAAAGTATCTCTTTCCACCTTTGGGTCACATCCCTCGACAATAACTACTCCTAATACTACTGATCAGATACAATATCTTATTAATAATTCAAATTCATGGGCTACAGTCTTTACTAGTACTTCTGCTGTGTTTGACAATCATTTACCATCTGATCCTCTACTCCAATTTTGGAGTCAACATCCTATAATTTTCCCCAAAGTCACCTGAAAAGAACCTATTATAGGAGTTACCCTTATATTTACTGATGGATCAAAAAATGGTATGAGTGCTATTACTATAAATAATGTTACAGAAACATTGCTGTTTAATACTCTATCTGCACAACAAACAGAACTATTAGTAGGTATAGAAGTATTCAAAACCCACCATGAGACTTTTAACCTATTCTCTGATAGCAAATACCTTGTTAATGCTATTCAAAATTTAGAATTAACTGGTCTGCTCTCCCTCATTTCCACCATCACTAAGTATTTACAATCTTTACAAAAACTTATTTGGGACCAAAAAAATCCTTTTTATATTGGACATGTTCGGGCTCATACTGGCCTTCCAGGTCCTCTAAGTTTACACAATGATTTAACAGACACGGCCACCAGAGACCCACACATCTTTAATATGCTTGAAAATGCAACAAATTTTCATTCCCAATTTCATGTAAATGCTTCTACTCTAAGTACACGCTATAAAATTACTAAGGCAACAGCTCGGGACATAGTCAAGTCTTGTGCTAAATGCACACTTATTCCTAACCCCACGTTAGGAGTAAATCCAAAAGGGCTTCAGCCCAATTATATTTGACAAATGGATGTAACTCATTATTCAGAATTTGGAAAACTACAATTCATCCATGTGTCTATAGATACCATTTCAGGATTCATTATGGCCTCTGCTCACTATGGAGAAAAAATCAAAGATGTAATAACACACTGTTTATGTTCTTCCTCCATCCTAGGGGTCCCCAAACAAATTAAAACAGATAATGGTCCTGGATATACGTCCCAGGCCTTTAAACAATTTTGTTCCACCTTTGGTATTCAACATGTCACAGGAATTCCCTATAATCCTACTGGACAAAGCATTGTTGAGCATGCCCATTTAACACTTAAAAACATGCTTTATAAACAAAAAGGGGGAATAGGGGCATCATACAGATCCCCAAAAGACAAATTATCTTTTGCCTTGTTCATTTTAATTTTTTTAAATCTTGATTCTGAGGGCCGCTGGATGTCAGCCAAGAACCCCACCTGTGTTTATTGATAAAGGACATTCCTTCACCTTTTCTCCTAATTTTCTTACTTATAAAAATGAGACTCTCCAGGGATATAACTTTACTAAACAAAACCCCACACAATTTATCACTCCAGATCCTTTTGATGTTTGGCTCCTCTGCAATTCATTTGGTGTGTGTGCAGATATTTCAGCCTTATCTATGATTCTAGGAGGAGTTTTAAAGAATTGCACGTATATACAAAATATGTCTGCTACCTTTGAATCTGCAGCCCAAGTACAAAATTGTACTAAGGAAAATGCCTTCCCTCCTACACCTGTATGTGTCAGGCCTCCTTTCAAGTTCCTTGTATCCAATGCTACTACTAATGGTAGCCACCTTACTTGTCCAGAAAGCTCTTGTTTTCTTACAGAATGTTGGAATGCAACCGATTTCCCCATACCTGTCATGATGCGCATCCCTACCTACCTTCCTATGCCAGTACAAATCCAAGAGGATGAGCTGTCTGTTCTACTCAGATCCAAGAGAGACTTTGGCATCACCGCTGCTATAGTAACTGCAATCGCTGTCTCTGCTGTTGCTGCTGCCACAGCTGCTGCTGCCTTGGCCACCATAATTCCTATGGCAGAAGCAGTCGATAGCTTGTCAGAACACACCACCTCTGCCTTGACTGTTCAATCAGAGATCAATCAACAGCTGCGAGCTGGATTTCTGTTGGTCAACCAGAGAGTGGACTTAATACAAAACAATTAGACAACATTACTCATTTGATGTCAGTGGGATGTGTTCATTATTTATCTGCCTTGTATATAACTTCTGTAGAATATCACAACTTAAGTTTGGCCACTAATCTATCCAAAAATCTATCCATGTATCTTAATGGAACCTGGAACTCTAAGTTTGACAACCTTACATTTACCCTAAGATCTCAATTTTTTGCTATTAACAGTACCAGAGTGTAGGTGACCTCCGTACACCAATTAGCTTCCTTTTTCCAGTCTGTTGTCCAATGGGGAAAAAGTTGGTTTGGATTTTTTTCCCTTGGTAGTCTATTTTGTGTTATATCTATCCTGTGTATCTGGTACTTGTGGAAGATACATAGACATCAACAAAGAGAGACAGCTATCATTTGCCAAACTCTGGTCGCTATTGATGTGGGAACCTCCCCCCAAGTTTGGCTATGCTAGACCAGTAGTCAATGATGGGTAAGATTCAGGAGGAACCCATACCAACCTAAGACAGGGATTGAACAATTTAGACTTCAATACGCGATGACAGGATGTGGTTCCATCCTGGACAACCTAAGACAGGCACAGTCTCTTTTATAAACAGAAAGGGGGAGAAGTGGCGGGCGATGCCCAGAGTCACTCCACAAAGACCAAGCTAAGATCAAGTTAAGATGGCGGCTGGCACAGCGCCAGTGGGCGTGTAGTTTGTCTCTCCCTGTAAACAGGAAGATGAGCACACTGGCTATCCCTGTCAGACCATGCCTAAGCTACCAATAGTAATATTCCAAGACTTACTTCCCCTTGGCAACAAGTTTCTGATTGGTTTTTTAACTGTATATAAGTGAGTGTTCTTCCTATAATAAAAGTCTTTCCATCCAAGCAAGTAGAGTATGGTGTGTGTTTCACTTTGTGTCCTGCTGGTCAGCGACACCACATGAGACTTTAGTATATTTCTTCCATTGACGGATAAAACAAGTAATACAATTCAGTTTTATAGAAGTTTTAAATGATATTATTAACATATTTATTCTAATTAACATATAGAATGTGGTACTCAACAAAAGCAGTGCATACATATTTAGCAGTTTCCATAAAAAGTTTAGCAACATTGATCATTTGCTTGATCATATGTAAACTCATAGTAGATTTCGAGGCTTCAAAAAATTGAGAATATTCTCTGCTAGCAGTGAACTGAATTTACAAGTCACTAACTTATTCTTTAACTTTACTGAATCTTTTGTTTATGAATTCCTTTTTTTATTGTAAACAAATGGGATACATGTTGTTTCCTTGTTTGCACATGGAGTAAAGGCATACCATTTGTGTAATCATAAATTTACATAGAGTAATGTTGTTTGATTCATTCTGTTATTTTTTCTCTTCCCCCACCCTCCCACCCCTCTTTTCCCTCTATACAGTCCTTCAATCCTCCATTCTTGCCACCCTAGCTAACCCTAACTCTAACCCTAACCCTAACCCTAACACTAGCCCCTCCCACCCCCCATTATGTGTCATCATCCGCTTATCAGTGAGATCATTCATCCTTTAGTTTTTTGAGATTGGCTTATCTCACTTAGCATGATATTCTCCAATTTCATCCATTTGCCTGCAAATGCCATAATTTTATCATTCTTTATGGAGGAGTAATATTCCATTGTATATATATACCACAGTTTCTTTATCCATTCATCAATTGAAGGACATCTAGATTGGTTTCCCAATCTGGCTATTGTGAATTGAGAAGCTATGAACATTGTCATGGCTGTATCTCTGTAGTATGCTGATTTTAAGTCTTTGGGTATAGGCCAAGGAGTGGGATAGCTGGGTCAAATGATGAGTCCATTCCAAGCTTTCTGAGGAATCTCCATACTGCTTTCCAGAGTGGCTGCACTAATTTGCAACCCCACCAGCAATGTATGAGTGTACCTTTTTCCCCACATCCTCACCAACACCTGTTGTTGCTTGTGTTTTTGATAATCGCCATTCTAATTGGGGTGAGATGAAATCTTAGGGTAGTTTTGATTTGCATTTCTCTTATTACTAGAGATGTTGAACATTTTTCATATATCAGTTGATTGCTTGTACATCTTCTTCTGTGAAGTGTCTGTTCATTTCCTTAGCCCATTTGTTGATTGGATTATTTGTATTCTTCCTGTAGAGTTTTTTGAGTTCTTTATATATTCTGAAAATAAGTGCTCCATCTGAAGTATGAATGGCAAAGATTTTCTCCCACTCTGTAAGTTCTCTCTTCACATTACTGATAGTTTCCTTTGCTGAGAGAAAGCTTTTTAGTTTGAATCTATCCCAGTTGTTGATTCTTGCTTTTATTTCTTGTACTATGGGATTTCTGTTAAGGAAGTCTGATCCTAAGCCAACATGTTGAAGATTTGGTACTACTTTTTCTTCTATAAGATGCAGGGTCTCTGGTCTGATTCCGAGGTCCTTGATCCATTTTGAGTTGAGTTTTGTGCAGGGTGAGAGATAGGGTTAAATTTCATTTTGTTGCATATGGATTTCCAGTTTTCCCAGCACCATTTGTTGAAGAGGCTATCTTTTCTCCATTGCCTATTTTTGCCCCCTTTTTCTAGTATGAGAAAATTGTATTTATTTGTGTTTGTGTCCATGTCCTCTATTCTGTACCATTGATCAACCTGTCTATTTTGGTACCAATTCCATGCCGTATTTGTTACTATTGCTTTGTAGTAGAGTTGAAGATCTGGTATTGCGATAACCCCTGCTTCGCTCTTTCTGCTAAGGATTGCTTTAGCTATTCTGGGTTTTTTATTCTTCCAGATAAATATCATAATTGCTTGCTCTATTTCTGTAAGGTACGTCATTGGGATTTTAATTGGAATTGCATTGAATCTTTACAGCACTTTTGGTAGTATGGTCATTTTGACAATATTAATTCTGCCTATCCAAGAACATGGGAGATCTTTCCATCTTCTAAGATTTTCTTTAATTTCTTTCTTTAGTGTTCTGTAGTTCTGTAGTTGTAGAGGTCTTTCACCTCTTTTGTGAGATTGATTCCCAAGTATTTTATTTTTTTTTCAGCTTATTGTGATTGGGGTAGTTTTCCTAACTTTTTCTGAAGACTCATCGCTTATGTATAAAATGCATTGGATTTATGAGCATTGATCTTGTAGTCTGCTACTTTACTGAATTCACTTATGAGTTCTAAAAGTTTTCTGGTGGAATTTCCAGGTTCTTCTAAATATATCATCATGTCACTGCGAACTGAGATAGTTTGAGTTCTTCTTTTCCAATTCATATCCATTTTATTTCTTTGGTTTGTCTAATTGCTCTGAATAGCTTTCAGGGACAATGTTGAATAGAAGTGGTGAAAGAGGGCATCCCTGTCTTGTTCCAGTTTTTAGGGGGAATGCTTTCAGTTTTTCACCATTTAGGATGATATTGGCCATGGGCTTAGTGTAGATGGCCTTTACAATGTTAAGGAATGTTCCCACTATCCCTATTTTTTTCTAGTGTTTTGAGCATGAAGGGATGCTGTATTTTATTAAATGATTTTTCTGCATCTATCAAAATAATCATGTGATTCTTAAGTTTAAGTCTGTTGATATGGTGAATGACATTTATTGATTTCCTGATGTTGAACCAACCTTGCATCCCTAGGATAAAACCCACTTGATCGTGGTGCACTATCTTTTTAATATATTTTTGCATGTGATTTGCTAAGATTTTGTTGAGAATTTTTGCGTCGATGTTCATTAAGGATATTGGTCTGAAATTTTCTTTCCTCGATGTGTCTCTGTCTGGTTTAAGTATCAGGGTAATATTGGCTTCATAGAATGAGTTTGGGAGGGTTCCCTCCTCTTCTATTTCATGGAATACATTGAAAAGTATTTTAATGAGTTGTTAGTCTCTGGTTGTCAAGAGTCACAGGTGATAAATTCGTTGAGAATTAAATATTTAACCTTTGCCCTAGCAAACAAAAACACTAATGACATGCCCGTTGAGTATTATGGGTGAACAATGTAAATCATCCATTTTTCCTTTCTTTAATCTTACCAGCCACTCCAAAGTAGAAGAGTATATATTAGTTACCTTTCTCATAATATACTGAAAATGATAAATGTAATTTCATTGATCACCCTTGAAAAAGTTCATGAAAAACTGAATTCTGATTCTACACCTCACTTTGACAGTGTGGGTGCCCTATAGCAGACCAAGTGTGATGAGGTTCAGACATGCGAGTGTGCTTCCCCTTTGCCTTTCCGTTTCTTCACACCTTCCTGTCCTCAAAGCCTGGGAAGCTTCTTCATGCCCTGTGCCTTTCCAGGTCCTCCTTTTTCATTCATTTATTCCTAAGAACTAGCTCAAGAAATATGGATCTGCTAGGTTGACTCCATTGCTTTATGTACCTGTGCAACCAAGACTTGAAATGTAGCTATAAGGTAAAACACTGTTCTGACCAGATTACACTGACCCAACACCACATCATATCTGCACCATCATACATTTGAATTCAAATATGTTTATATTATTTTAATGCCCAACATTTTACTGTGGACCTGTAGTTCTATACAGGAACTTCCACTAATATTCATCAGGGTGGTAAAAAAAATAGTGAAAGTAATACTTAGGAAGTAAGTGATTTCCTGGTGCAACTGGGAAGACTTTTCTGAGGTGGTAGTATTTAAATTGGTACAGTGTCCACGTAGAAATGAAGAGTGGAAATGAGACCAAAGGAAGGGTTTACGGTGTGCAACATGGATTGATCAGGGAATGTATTCAGTAGGGACAAGAGCTCATGGAGCATGCATGGGCTCAAGTCTAAGAGGACAAATGGAAAGGTAGATGGAGGCACAAGGAGCTTTGAAAGTTATTAAGAACATTTCAACCATTGCATCTGAGAACTGTAGCAACTATTTCATTATGTTTATCAAGCATCATACTTTTTGGGGGGGTATCAGAAATTGAATTCAGGGGCACTCAATGACTGAGCCACATTCCCAGCTCTATTTTGTATTTAATTTATAGACAGGGTCTCACTATGTTGCTTGGAGCTTTGCTATTTCTTTGGCTGACTTTAAACTCACAATCCTCCTGCTTCACCTCTGGAGCCCCTGGGATCACAGGCATGGGTCATGGCATCTGGTCTGAATCACTGTATTTTTAAATACCTATACACACATGTGTGCATGCACACACACACACACACACACACACACACACACACACACACGTATATTTTAAATCAGGGGTTGAATACAGGGGTACTTGTCCACTGAACCCTATCTTCAGTCCTTTTCTTTCTTTTTTTTTTATTTTGAGACAGTTTCTTGCTAAGTTACTTAGGGCCTAGCTAAATTGTTGAGGCTGGCCTTGAACTTGTGATTCTACTGCCTTAGCCTCCCAAAACCTTGGGATTACAGGCATCACAAGGATACCCAGCTTACTTTTCTTTTCCAAATGATAGAAATGAAGTGAAAAATTAGAAGACATTGGAAAATGTGAGAAGAGGAGATAATACCTGAATTTTCTCCTTGTTTAGAGAAATAAAGTAAGTATCTTGATAAAGACCTGTGAGGATCTACTTAAAGCATTCTAGGACTGGTGAGTACAATATTGGAATTTATGACATTTTGGTTTTTGTGACCTATTAATTTTCACAAAAAATCATGTGAATTTCTCAGTTGAGGGAAGATGTTTCATTTTTATATACCCCATGGAGTATAATTGAGAGTAAGCTCTTTTGAGTCTTTGATAAGAAACAAATTGACATTGAGAAATCATGTTTCAGATGCCCTGCATGCTAGTCTTTATTTTATGGGGACCACCATGAGTCTGCTTGTATTTTGAGCTGAATTACTAAATGCAGGAAACAGAAAGATGAATGTCTTCAGCAGGTTCATTTCATCTGAAAGAGGGTAGGCTCTTTGTTTTGGATAACCTCCAAGTCCAATTGTGTGTAATTTAAGTTTGAAAGGAAGATAAAATTCAATTAAATAAATCAGACTGATTTTTGTTCTCAGATGACTCAATCAAACCTTTATCATGTTTCTATTCCTCTAAATTTTAATGAAAATATATCAAAATTTCATATCTTTGCTTTCATAGATTACAGCTAAGAGGACAAGTTATTTACAACTTTTCCTTCTGTGACCTTGGAATCTATCTGGAGTTTTCATGTTGATCTATCTGTCCAAGAAAGCATTTTTATTTTTGCTTTCTTTTCATGCCAATCTTCTAGATGGCATGCTCTATTAATTCATTTTTTAAATATTTACCAAAGATATTTGGAGCTGTCATTCATACCTTTTGAACACTGTGAAAAAAACTAAGATTATCTATGGTACCACTAAAACCTTATGTCACTCATCAAAGCAAATTCATAATGATCCCCCCCTGCTTTTGGTACTTGAGCCACTGGGATTATAGGCATGTGCCATGAGACATCAGGCTTGAAACACTTTTGTAGCTGTATTATTGGTAAGTGAATAATTGAAATAAACATTTTTAAACAATAAAAATCACCTTTAGGAATGCCAGTTCTAATAAATATAATGGATGTAATTGTTCCAATAGAACACAGTGCACAGCTACATCTTCTATATGCTTTGCACATATAGCATCCCTTAAAGGTGGTTTTTAGAACCATGTATGTTCTACAGGTGAAGATCAAGAGAGTGTTTGGATGACAGATCCCTGGTGGGTAATGGAGTGTGGTTTGACAGGAGGCAGGGTGACTTCAGACTACAAGCCAATCATTGAGATAACACACTTCTCAATCTGATTTTGTTTGCATGTCTGAGCATCTAGTTGGTAACCAGATTATCTAAATGAAAGTTTGCAAGATTTTAAATTATCTGACCACTCTCTCTTCCTGTTGGTTGCAGTGTGTCATTGTAGGGCTATGGACACACTCAACAAATACCACATTATGGCATGCAGTCATTAAAACCTAAGGAATTCTAGGAATAATATGGTCAGAATGAGTAGTTCTATCCTTGTGCTAAGAAATTGTAAATGTTCAATTTGACATGAACAAGGAAAGGGTTATTATTCACATTTTCTTGCATACTCTGGTCATTGTATTGTGTCTGTGATCATTATCGAGAAAGTATAAATAAGGAGTCCCTGGAGAACAGTAATCTTGGGCAGCCCAATAAATGATGGGCTGTCTGAGTGTGATGTAAAATGGGGTTTAAGAATGGTAGTAAATGAACTTCAGAGGCATTATTTCAACATAAATAGGATTTGCAGAGGAAAAGGAGAGTTGATTCCTGGATGTGATGGAGACATGCTGGCTCAGTAGAAATAGTCTTTATGTGCTCTGATTCATACTTCCTATTTGCTCACTGTACTAAATATTCTTTCACAAATCACTACATCTGACACTTTCTAGAGTTTTAAAAATATACTCTTTAGTCAAATTGTTTATTATTTTTCATCCTGCTGATTATATGAGGAGTATTTCTGTAAGAACTTTTATCTGGCCCTGCACAACACAGGAGAGGCCCTGATATGACCAACAATAATTTTCTAATGAACTGATATCCACCCACACATTCCCCTCATAACAACAAAACATCTTTTCCCATATAATTTATTAGACAATTCTAAAATATGTTTGAATGTTTGCTTGGTTTGAAAAGCAACCCTGGTAACTTAAAAAAATTTTTTGAAGAAATAGAGAATTGAGTCTACTCAGTCTGAGAACATAGGTTATTGCTTACATTTTACTGTAAACAAAGTCACAAAGAATTCTTAATAAAAGAAGAAATTGTCCAAAGCTAAATGATTTGTCTCTGGATACTTTCTTAATTTTTAAATTTAATGGTGAAGAAGGAATTTAAAATTGATAAATAAATAAAAACAGTAGAATAAAGGAAGGGAATCAGGGGGAAGGACCATGAGAGAGAAAGGGGCAGTACTGGGGATTAAAAATGAGCAAACTAGATTATATGCATTTATGATTATGTCAGAAAGAACTCCACTATTATATCTAAATACAGTGTACTAACAAAAACATTAAAAAGAAAAAAAATGCCAAAATTATCTAACTAATAAAATATATTGCTGCCCATGAACATAAAACATGTGGGAAAGAATGGAATATTGATTAAATCCTGGAAGGGCTAAATGCTATCCCACACCTCCTTTCATTCACATTTCTCTGACCCTGCCTCCCTCTGTCTCTGTTACTTTTCTGAATCAAACTTAAAAAAAAAAAATCACGCTCTTTTTCACAACTGCATAAAACTTTGATGTTATACCATCTAGACCATTTTATATTTGTGATCCCATTTCCATGTTATCCAATTCTATTTTTCTAACAGAAACAAATAAAACATTAAACAAAGCAGGCCCAAGACTACAATGGGAGCTGCAGGGCAGTTTGAAGTACAGATGTGTTGGTAGCGTGTTGTTACTGACTGGCATTTTTGGAATCTCCTCCTGACCAGCAGTGTGATCCACGTCAGGTAATTCTTCAGCACTCGCACGTAGAATTTCAATTAAAAGGAAGAACACTTGTTTCTTAATTGTATGAATGATTGACAAGGTTGTTTCTGAGCCTTAACTTTCTTTTCATAAATCACTTTGATTCTACATTTTTTTTTCCTCTGGGGAATAAACAGAAATACAAAGAGGACACAATGATTGAAGACTGTATAAAGTAGCAAATGGTCTGTTGTGGGTCCTCCTAGAGGAGCCTGAGGAGCTGCTTCTGAGTTTCCCTCAAGTGTTAGTCTCCATGCTGTATTTCCTGACATCACACACATCTGCCTTTCACTTTTAAATGAAAACAGAAAAGATTCCTTTAATCCCCAGAAATCATGTTTTAGTTTTAAAGTCATGGATTCTCCAGATCAGCTTTTTTAAAAAAGTTCAATTAATGTATATCTTTTATATGCTTTAATGTAAGTTTTTTTTTTTCCTCATACATACTTCTTGCTACCTCAATCCAACAAATAGTATGCATTTTCTTCATGGACCAAAGAAGGAATTACTTATCATAGAACTCAGTTCTTATACTTAGTAATATAAGAGTACTTTACCTGAATACTGCAAAGAGATACTATATTCCATCCTCTTATACACTGTATTCTATTCCTGAATAAGATAGGAGATGAAAAATCTTTCATTAATGCAAGAGAAGTTTTTAGAAAAAGGAAAAAAACCTCATTATTTAAGAACATAAATGTTTTATAAATTCTTGAAAAGCCACACAAAATTGTGTTGATTTTTCAGGCTAAGAGAAAAATTCCAAGCCTTGGAAATACAGAGAAACTTGGCCTTTCAGGGAAATCTCTTAAAATTCCAGTCAGAAGTCAAGGAATAAACTTTTAATTCATTTTTCTTTTTTTTCTAAGATTATGTCAAAAGTAGCACTGGAGCAGCAATGGGAACATTCTCCTTCTCTACTGCCAGAGATGCTGTCCCTCACTTAGATAAAGAATGAAGAGTTGGAAAAAAGAGCATCATGCTTGGGCCATTAGGAGAATGGTTAAGGAACTGATGGTTAAGGAACTAATTCACACTTCTGAATTTTTAGAAAGGATTTGCAAAGGTGATGTAATGCTTCAAAGTGCAGGTGCTGTGGTCAGGTTCTCATGACTAATGTCGTGCACTGTCCTTTTCCTTAATAACCATGTGTACTTGAATTAGCTGCATAAACTTTCTGGCCCCCAGATTCCTCATCTTTAGTGATGATTGTACCAAGATGAATGGATGTAGCAGGGGACGAAGCAATGCATGTGGAGCTGAGAGGACAGCACTTGACTGCTGAAGGTACCCAAGAGAAAGCAGTTGTCACAGAATTCAGATCTTTCTCCTATTTCTTCCTGTTCTTTCTTTGTTTTTGGAACTCCAATTCTTCCATGTCTATTGAAATTAAATCCATACTCAGTTTTTTATCTTTGTGTAAAAACTAAACAACTTAGGAATTCAAGTGCACATTTTTCTACTGTTTCTCGAATAACATCTTATTTGCCTCTTCTAAATATATTCTCATTTATCCTCTATTCATACTCCCATTCTTGTGCTTTAGATTAAAAGTTTAATATTATAAATCTGTATCAAATTACAAATGTAAGACCATGGCAAAAATCAATTACTACTCTGCCAATCATGGATACCGATAGAGAATATAAAATTTACTGTTGCCAAACCACAGACTAACAAATGGCACTGGGAAGCTTCTGATTTAACTGTCTGTGTAGTTTACTAAGTGTGCCTGATATCATAGATTGCATTGGGTTCCTGCTGCAGAATTGTTCAGGAAAATCCAAGTGGCTGATGTGCAGAACTGCTTCACGTCTAGTTTTTATAACTTGGTCTCATCCTTGCAATTAGCTAACTCACTAAGACAACAGAAGAGAAGTTCAGGCATCTGTTAAGAAGGAAACCAGCAGAGAGAAAGGATATTTTTTCACCCACATTTAAGAAATATCAAAAGTATAAATGTTGAGACATCTAGGAAAATCAGCAGAGTTACGGTGAGGAGAGAGGAGAGGACTGGCAATCTGAGAAGAATGAATATCTTAGATAGCCAGGAAAGAGAATATAAATATTAGGACAAGATAAATCTTTAACTGGTAAAGAATAATCCTAGATCAAATATATGGCAAATTTAAAGAATTACAGAAAACTTAATTACAAGTAGAATTTGAATTTATTGTTAAATTTGTAAAAATAATTATTTAATAAAAGTATGAAAATGTTACTAATATGTACAAATGCATTCATGTAAATTATCTGAGATTTATTGCTTGAAGTACAGTTAGTAAAACAGTGCCTATTAGCGATCTATCTTACAATTTTGAAAGATCCATATATATGTATAAATAAGAAAATTTAAAACACAAATTCTATTATTTGCAGAGCAATTGATGCAAGAAATAGTTTTGTTTCTAAAGAATTAGTTTTGTTAGGAAGAGTAGAGTGAGAAATGTGAATATTGGGTGCACAGAGAGGCCAACCTCCCAAGGCCACTGTCCAAGGAGGTGGCCTGGTGCTCACAAGTCATGATTTGAGGGACCCCTGAACAATCTCAGGAACAGGACCAGCAATTCAAGAGTAGACTACGAAGGAATAAGAGAATGAGGAGTGTTCTAGGAGAAACATGGACAGTGTAGCCTGCTACCTACATCAGAATACAGACCTAAAATTGATATTGAAGATTATATGGAGGTTAGAGAGGGCTGGGTCCATGGTGTGGTCATTTATGGAAAGTTTTCAATAGTTTAAAATTTTATATAAGATGCTGGATTATTTTAGCTTGTTAGTTCCACCTTTGCAAATAAATTAAACATAAACCTCACATTCTATTTCTGAACTTTAAGGAAATTTGATATTTAGGTTTTAATCTTGAGGTTTAATTCTAAACATTCCTATAACAGTAACAGAACACATATTTCAATTAAAAAGTCTATCATTGTTGTATGTTTCCTTCAAATTTATAAAATTACACTTAAATAATTATAGATGGTCAGTGGTTTTATTTTTCTTCTGCATTTCTCACATATTATAAAATGCTTCTTATTTTATGTCCTCATGCTATTAATGTTTTATTGATAATATCATCTGAATGACAATTTGTAATGACAATTTGTATTGATAATATCATCTGAATGACAATTGTATCATGTGAATGTAATATGTAAGTCATATTTATATCAACATCTGAATTGCTGAATATGTTAGATATTTCTCAATTGCCAATATTAACATTAAATAATTTTTCAATGTAAATATTCCCCATCTCTTCATTTTTATAAATTTATATGCTTGGGGTTACTAGTATAAGCAATACATGCATCCTTATGATTCTGGAATTATTTAGCTGTATATTTTTCAGAAATATTACCTGAATTGATCAATTTTGTTGCCATTTTAGGAGTCATTTTTTAAAGAATGTTTTTTATTGGGAGGAGGGTAACAGGATTGAACTCAGGGGCATTTGACCACTGAGAAACATCCCCAGCCTTGTTTTGTATTTTATTTAGACACAAAATGTCATTGTGTTGCTTAGGGTCTTGCTTTTGCTGAGACTTGCTTTGAACTAGAGATCCCCCTGCCTCAGTCTCCCAAAAACTGGGATTAGAGGTGTGCACCACCATGCCCTGCTAAAGCATGCTTTTTTTTGGGGGGGGGGCAGTGCTGGGGATTGAACCCAGGGCCTTGTGCTTGTGAGGCAGGCACTCTACCAACTGAGTTATATCCCCAGCCCCTAAAGCATGCTTTTTATTATTTTTTTCTTTTTTTTATTGTAAATAAATGGGATACATGTTGTTTCTCTGTGTGTACATGGAGTCAAGGCATGCCATTTGTGTAATCATAAATTTACATAGGGTAATGTTGTTTGATTCATTCTGTTATTTTTCCCTTCCCCCCACCCCTCCCACCCCTCTATTCCCTCTATACAGTCCTTCCTTCCTCCATTCTTGCCACTCTCCTTAACCCCAACCCTAAACCTAACCCTAACCCTAATGCTAACTCCTCCCTCCCCCCATTATATGTCATAATCCACTTATCAGTGAGATCATTCATCCTTTAGTTTTTTGAGATTGGCTTATCTCACTTAGCATGATATTCTCCAATTTCATCCATTTGCCTGCAAATGCCATAATTTTATCATTCCTTATGGCAGAGTAATATTCCATTGTATATATATATATATATATATATATATATATATATATATACCACAGTTTCTTTATCCATTCATCAATTGAAGGACATCTAGGTTGGTTTCACAATCTGGCTATGGCGAATTGAGCAGCTATGAACATTGATGTGGCTGTATCACTGTAATATGCTGATTTTAAGTCCTTTGGGTATAGGCCAAGGAGTGGGATAGCTGGGTCAAATGGTGGTTCCATTCCAAGCTTTCTGAGGAATCTCAATGCTGCTTTCCAGAGTGGCTGCACTAATTTGCAACCCCACCAGCAATGTATGAGGGTACCTTTTCCCCACATCCTCTCCAACACCTATTGTTGCTGGTGTTCTTGATAAATGCCATTCTAATTGGGATGAGATGGAATCTTAGTGTAGTTTTCATTTCATTTCGCTTATTACTAGAGATGTTGAACATTTTTTCATATATCTGTTTATTGCTTGCACATCTTCTGTGAAGTGTCTGTTCAATTCTTTAGACCATTTGTTGATTGGTTATTTGTATTCTTGGTGTAGAGTTTTTTGAGTTCTTTATATATTCTGAAAATTAGTGCTCTATCTGATGTATGAATGGCAAAGATATTCTCCAACGCTGTAGGCTCTCTCTTCACATTTCTGATAGTTTCCTTTGCTGAGAGAAAGCTTTTTAGTTTGAATCTATCCCAATTGTTGATTCTTGCTTTTATTTTTGTGCTATTGGAGTCCTGTTAAGGAAGTCTGATCCTAAGCCAACAAGTTGAAGATTTGAACCTACTTTTTCTTCTATAAGATGCAGGTTCTCTGGTCTGATTCTGAGATCCTTGTTCAATTTTGAGTTGAGTTTTGTGTAGGGTGAGAGATAGGGGTTTAATTTCATTCTGTTGCATATAGATTTCCAGTTTTCCCAGAACCATTTGTTGAAGAGGCTATCTTTTCTCCATTGTATATTTTTGGCCCCTTTGTCTAGTATGAGAAAATTGTATTTATTTGTGTTTGTGTCCATGTCCTCTATTCTGTACCATTGATCAACCTGTCTATTTTGGTACCAATACCATGCCGTATTTGTTACTATTGCTTTGTAGTATAGGTGAAGATCTGGTATTGCGATACCACCTGCTTCGCTCTTTCTACTGAGGATTGCTTTTGCTATTCTGGGTTTCTTATTCTTCCAGATGGATTTCATAATTGCTTGCTCTATTTCTCTAAGGTACATCATTGGGATTTTAATTGGAATTGCATTGAGTCTGTATAGTACTTTTGGTAGTTTGGCCATTTTGACAATATTAATTCTGCCTATCCAAGAACATGGGAGATCTTTCCATCTTCTAAGGTTTTCTTTAATTTCTTTCTTTAGTGTTCTGTAGTTCTCATTGTAGAGGTCTTTCACCTCTTTTGTGAGATTGATTCCCAAGTATTTTATTTTTTTCAATGCTATTGTGAATGGGGTAGTTTTCCTAACTACTCTTTCTGAAGATTCATCACTTATGCATAAAAATGCATTGGATTTATGAACATTGATCTTGTAACCTACTACTTTACTGAATTCACTTATGAGTTCTAAAAGTTTTCTGGTGGAATTTCCAGGTTCCTCTAAATATATAAACATGTCATCAGCGACCAGGGATAGTTTGAGTTCTTCTTTTCCAATTCGTATCCCTTTAATTTCTTTGGTTTGTCTAATTGCTCTGACTAGAGTTTCAAGGATGATGTTGAATAGAAGTGGTGAAAGAGGGCATCCCTGCCTTGTTCCAGTTTTTAGGGGGAATGCTTTCAGTTTTTCACCATTTAGAATGATATTGGCCATGGGCTTAATGTAAATGGCCTTTACAATGTTAAGGAATATTCCCACTATCCAAATTTTTTCTAGTGTTTTGAGCATGAAGGTACGCTGTATTTTATCGAATGCTATTTCTGCATCTATCAAAATAATCATATGATTCTTAACTTTACATCTGTTGATATAGTGAATGACATTGATTGATTTCCTGATGTTGAACCAACCTTGCATCCTTGGGATAAAACCCACTTGATCGTGGTGCACTATCTTTTTAATATATTTTTGTATGTGATTTACTAAAATTTTATTTAGAATTTTTGCATCCATGTTCATTAAGTATATTGGTCTGAAATTTTCTTTCCTCGATGTGTCTCTCTGTCTGGTTTAGGTATCAGGGTGATATTGGCTTCATAGAATGGGATGGTTCCCTCCTCTTCTATTTCATGGAATACTTTGAGGAGTATTGGAATGAGCTCTTCTTTAAAGGTTTTGTAGAACTCGGCTGAGAACCCATCTGGTCCTGGACTTTTCTTTGTTGGTAGGCTTTTGATGACCTCTTCTATTTCTTTGCTTGAAATTGATTTATTTAAGTTGTATATGTCCTCCTTGTTCAGTTTAGGTAATTCATATGTCTCTAGAAACTTGTTGATGTCTTCGAGGTTTTCTGTTTTTTTGGAATATTGATTTTCAAGATAGCTTCTAATTATGTTTTGTATTTCACTCGTGTCTGTTGTGATATCTCCTTGTTCATTCCGAATTTTAGTAATTTGAGTTTTCTCCCACTTTCTTTTTGTTAGTGTGGCTAAGGGTTTATCAAAGAACCAGCTATTTATTTTGTTAATTTTTTTCTGATTGTTTCTTTTGTTTCTATTTTGTTGATTTTGGCTCTGATTTTAACTATTTCCTGTCTTCTACTACTTTTGGTGTTGGTCTGCTCTTCTTATTGTAGGGCTTTGAGCTGTAGTGTTAAGGCATTTATTTGTTGATTTCTACTTCTTTTGTTGAATGCGCCCCATGAAATAATTCTTCCTCTAAGTACTGCTTTCAGAGTGTCACAGAGATTTTGATATGATGTGTCTTTGTTCTTGTTTACTTCTAAGAATTTTTTTATTTCCATCCTGATGTCTTCTCTTATCCATTCATCATATAATATTATTTCATCACCAGTTATTGGAGAAGTTTCTTTTTTATTCTGTCATTTATTTCTAATTTCAATCCATTCTGATCTGATAGAGTACAAGGTAGTATCTGCATCTTCTTGTATTTGCTAATAGTAGCTTTGTGGCATAAAATATGGTCTATTTTAGAGAAGGATCCATGTGCTGCTGAGAAGAAAGTGTATTCGTTCTTTGTTGGATGGTATATTCTATATATGTCGGTTAAGTCTAAATTGTTGATTTTGTTACTGAGATCTATGGTTTCTTTATTCAATTATTGTTTGGAAGATCTATTCAGTGGTGAGAGAGGTGTGTTAAAATCACCTAGTATTATTGTGTTGTGGTCCATTTGATTTCTGAAATTAAGGATTTGTTTGACGTACATGGATGAGCCAATGTTTGGGCCATAGATATTTATGATTGTTATGTCTTGCTGATTTATGCTTCCCTTAAGCAGCATGTAATGTCCTTCTTTATCCCTTCTGACTAGTTTTGGCTTGAAGTCCACATTATCTGAAATGAGGATGGATACTCTAGCTTTTTTGCTGTGTTCTTGTGCAATGTATGTTTTTCCCCATCCTTTCACCTTTAGGCTATGAGTATCTCTTTCTATGAGATGAGTGTCTTGCAGGCAGCATATTGTTGGATTTTTCTTTCTAATCCAATCTGCCAGTCTATGTCTTTTGATTGATGAGTTCAGGCCATTAACATTCAGGGTCATTATTGTGATATGATTTATATTCCCAGTCATTTGACTCATTTTTGTTTTTTGACCTGATTTGATTTCTCCTTTTTTTGGCTATTCCTTTAGGCTAGTTCCTCCCGTTGCTGATTTGCATCATTGTTTTTCATCTCTTCCTCATGGAATATTTTGCTGAGAATGTTCTGTAATGCCTGCTTTCTTTTTGTAAATTTCTTTAGCTTTTGTTTATCATGGAAGGATCTTATTTTGTCGTCAAATCTGAAAGTAAGTTTTGCTGGGTGTAAGATTTTTGGTTGGCATCCGTTTTCTTTCAGGGCTTTGTAAATGTTGTTCCAGGCCCTTCTAGCTTTCAGGTTCTGTATTGAAAAATCTGCTGATATTCTTATTGGTTTCCCCCTGAATGTAATTTGATTATTTTCTCTTGCGGCCTTTAATATTCTGTCTTTATTTTGTATGTTAGGTATTTTCATAATAATGTGCCTTGGTGTGTGTCTGTTGTAATTTTGTATATTTGGAGTCCTGTAGGCCTCTTGTACTTGGTTTTCCATTTCATTCTTCAGATTTGGGAAATTTTCTGATATTATTTCATTGAATAGATTGTTCATGCCTTTGGTTTGTATCTCTAAGCCTTCCTCAATCCCAGTAATTCTTAAATTTGACCTTTTCATGACGTCCCATAATTCTTGTAGATTCTGTTCATGATATTTTACCATCTTCTCTGTTTGGTCAATTTTGTTTTCAAGATTAAATATTTTGTCTTCAGTGCTTCCAAAGAAAGCTACCCCTGCCAGATACTGGGTCCAGGGCTGGGGTCTGGTTCTGTGTAGAAATCCTCTCACTGGGTGGTCCTACTCCTAGAAGCTGGCTATAGACAGGGCCTGCCCCCACCCGAGGGATCCAGGCTGCTTGGGGAAAGTCTCTACCTGTCCTGCCTTGGTCCCAGAGGTCGTCTGCAGGCCAGGGCCCACTGCTGGGTTCAGGGCTTGGGGTTGGCTCTGTGTGGAAAAGCTCTCACTGGGCGGGCCTGCTCCTATGAGCTGGCTGTAGATTGTGCCTGCAGCCAGAGGGAGCAGGGGTGCTTGGGGAAGTCTCTCACTGCCCTGTTCTGGTCCCAAAAGCTTGTGGGCCAGGGCCCACCATTGGTTCCAGGGCTTGGCTTTGGCTCTGTGCAGAAAAGTTCTCACTGAGTGGACCTTCTCGGAAAACCTGGTTGTGGACTGGGCCTGCCATGGTAGGGAGCAGGGTTGCTTGGGGAAGTCTCTTGCTGCCCTGCCCTGGTTCAAGAAGCTGCCTGCGGGCCGGGACCCGCTGCTGGGTTCAGGGCTTGGAATTGACTCTGTGTGGAAAAGCTCTCACTGGGTGGGCCTGCTCCTAGAAGCTGACTGTGGATTTAGCCTGCTGCCAGAGAGAGCAGGGATGTTTGAGAATGACTCTTGCTGTCCTGCCCTGCTCCGAGAAGCTACCCCTGTCTGGGTCTGCCACCCGGGCTGAGCTTCACCAGGTGGGAGAGACTCACCCCACAGTTCTATGTTGGTTTGAGTCTCTCAATACCACCCCTTCTTGAATCCTGAGTTCTGGAGTGATGGGAGATGCAGTCACCCTCTAGTCCACCATCTTGGATCCTCCTGAATTCTTCATATATATAAAACCCTGTTGGATTTAACGTTGCTGTTCAATATATTAATATAATCCACATATTGTGTTCCACCTCTGTAATATTTTTCATATAGATGATATTATACAGCATATGCATGTGTATGTATATATAACTCATGTATATGCCATGTAAGTAGGTGCCTAGCTTCTCAACATTTAGTTTGGTTCACTTGCTCCTTGATTTTAGAAGATGTGTATTTGCTTGCTCCTTGCTTTTAGAAGATGTGTATTTGCATAAGAATTTTTTATCTTCATGCTGATATTTATGCATATTTTCATCCTCTTTTTATTTGCATACTGTCAGTTAAATAAATTAAAATACAGTCAATGAACTTTAGTTTCTCTACCCCAGGAGGTACTCTTCTCAAGTGATTCCACTAACTGCTCACATACCACTGTCATTAAACACATTACATAGCATTATAATTGCTGCATGCCATTACTCCTTTATCATTAACAGGTGAGATTGTAAGGGAAGAAATTAGGCTTAATTCACTATTTCACTCAAAAATTTCAATGTGCAGCACATTGTAATTATGCAAAGTGCACTTACTGAATGAGTATAATTGATTCCTTCAGTCAACCTTGGAGATATCTAAATATATAAAATGGAAATATTATAAATTCAAAAGAACTCTTCAGGGGTATTTGTAGTTATTATTTCATAAGCAATTTTGAATTTTTTTTAAATTGGTGATGCTGTAAATGACCAGGAGCCAACAACTGAATCTAGTCAAAATTTGTAGTGAAAAATCAAAAATTAAAATTGACGAATAAGTATTTTTCAATGTCATCATGTTATTTTACCATCTTTTGACATTTGGTCTCCTATCTGTAAACCAAAAGGGGATGGAATGAATAGCCTTCAAACCATTTTCAAATGACAAATGGTGTTGTTTTCTATTTGTTTCTGTTTACAATTTAAACACATTGAAGTCTAAAGGAATTATAAAGCTGCAATCATTTACTGCTCCCTCACCCTTTCATTGCAGCCATTTCTCCTCCTCCCATCTTACAACCCAGATCAGCAGCCTGAAAACACCCTAGCCAATCATTGGCCCACTTGTCAGCCCCTGAACTTCCTTGTGAGCAACTGGCCTGATTGTCCTTAACCAGGGAAATTCCACAACTTAAGAGAAGCTCCTCTCTCTCTCTCTCTCTCTCTCTCTCTCTCTCTCTCTCTCTCTCCCTTTCTCTCTCTCTCTCTCTCTCTCTCTCTCTCTCTCTCTCTCTCCCCAGCCCTGAGAGTGGACACTGTGGTCATCGACCAAATAAAATCTCTGGTGTGAGTTCCTGTGTCCACAGTTGTTTTCTGGGTGCAATCATTGGCCTGCAACTCAGAGGGGTGACCACAGAGTTCTTGCTCCCCTGGATTCAAGGTTCTGAGCTGCCTTGGGGCCCAAACTGAGCTGCATTTTTCTTACAGCAATTATTTGACTTTGACAAGAAAAATTAAATAGGTACATTCAGGGGTTGGTGGCAGGTGTTTAACCATCAGCTTTAAGGGTCAGAGGAAGCCCTGATTCATAGTGTGCACCAATTTCTGTCTTGTGAACACCAGAGCCACAAGAATGTGGAGCTGAAAAGAAATGGTACAAATGATGGAGCAAATGTCCCAGTCAACCACTGGAGCTGTTTCACCTGCTTTTTTTTTACACATTCAAAGTTTAAGTAAAAGCAGTACAAAATTCAAACTTTAACTTACCACAAATGTATGTTGGTTACTCTTTTCACCTATTCATATTCAATTTTAAAGCCAAAGTCCATGTACGATTTAAAGTTCAGTTTGTTTTTCTACTTACTACTGTGTTGAAAATGATAAAATTATATATATAAGTGTATATATACAAATGCTGAAATTCAAGGAACAGATTTCTTTTTGTGGACCAGGAACATAAAGGCAAAAACAACAAAACAAAACAAAATATCTTCCAAACAAAAGAATAACAACAACAAAATCAACTTTTTCTGAGAGTGTCCGTGTTTCTGTTACTAAAGCAGGCCTTGCTTTGCCCGGTTTTTAAACTTTCCTATGTCCTTAAAATATTGGAATAGGGTTATAATGTTTCAGCTGAATATTTCAAACTTTTCAAATTAGTACTTTGGAAGAAATAAAAAAAAGGTGATTCTTTATTCAAATGATGGTGTGGCTCTGCCATCTAGTGGATATTCTGTTTTTACCACTTGAAAGTTAAAAAAAAAAAAATCCTCAGCTACTCTTATAGGTGTATTTTGTACTAGCACTGGGAGTATATGAAAACAAATTTTACCAACTGCCATAGTGTTTTGCTGAGTATTAGATAGCAAATAGGAGTCAACTTGATAGTACTTGTGGAAATTAAAACCAGTTTTTGATTTTCATTAGGTCAAACTAAAATAAACTTGAAAGAAAAAAGTTCCTATTTTTTTTTTTTTTTCACGTGAAACAAGAAAGAACAGCAACTGGAACTTGGGACATCTAAGTTTGATTTCTTAATTTCTAATATAATTAGTTATGCTTCCCTGAAAAACTATTCAAATGTTCAAATTTTGTTTTTCTCATTTGTAATACTTAAAAAATTATTATGTTCAAACATTGTATCTAATTACATAGCCTAAAAGTAAACAGCAGATTTGCAAAATATGAAATATAAAATTCAAACAGTATATGATTTCTGTATCTAGTAAATATGTATATGTAGTTTTAGTGTATATAAATCTCCATATGTTTCTGGCTTTCTTTATTTCTGTATATCTATAGCTATAATCTACCTATCTATCCATCCATCAGTTATCTATCTGTATTTAAATTATTGCTTTTCTTTAAGCTTTTTCTTTCAAATGTGGAGCAACGGAGGACTGTCTTAAAAATTGCTCTTGGGTACCAGTATTGCACTATTACAGATTTCAGTTCTTTAATGACATTGGGTAAGAGGGAGCCTTTAATGACTGGACCACTCACACATTGACACTACAAACTTCCCAATTAAATCCAGGAGTACTACACTCATTACATATTTTTAAAATTGAAGTAAAATTTGTGCACACATATTGTACAGAATTTTAAGACTTCACTTCCTTTGGTAGTGATATTCATAGGACGTTTTATATGCTATACCCTCATATCAGGTACATCTGAGCTGCAGTTGTTTCATTTCCTTCTCAGAAATTAAAATATACTGTGAAATTTAAAATCCTAATGGGATATCATTACTAACCTGCCAATTGATTAGCGATATCTTGTTAGGATTTTAGTTTGTATTTCTATGATGAGCAATAATTCTGAGCATGTTTTCAGTCATCACTGGCCACTCATGTAGTCTTAGCTTTGTAAAAATTTCCCATTTTAAGTATTTATCACATTATTAAACTGTCAGTATTAACTTTTGTTTTTCTTTAAAATTCCCAGAAATAAAAATTGACCACTTTAAACACTTTTGAATGAATGAATCAGGAGCAATAAATGCACTCATATTGCTGCACAATCATAACCACCCTCTCTAGAACTTTTTCAACATCAAAAACTGGGAATCTCTACCCATTAAAAATAACAGAGTTATGCTCCATGTATGTATGATATATCAAAATGTATAAATGCATTCTATTGTCATGTACAACAAATTAGAACAAATTTTTAAAAATTTAAAAAATCTTCACCTCCCTCCCACCATTCACCAGTAAAAGTATTCTAGTTTTTCTCTATATCATTTTGACTTTTCTTTTTTTGCATTTTTATTAGTTTGTTTTATTTATGCATTATATTAGGGTTAATTTTGATGCTACTTACACATACATGTTACACATACATAGAACATGACTTGCTGTAATACAGTCCCCAGGACCTCTCCTTTTCCTCTCCTCTTTCTCTACACCTGTTTTCTTTCCTATACTCTATTTATCTTTCTTCTATTATTTTATAGTGTTTTTAAATTAATATCTTGTTTTGATTTGCATTTCCCTAATTGCTAGAGATGTTGAACATTTTTTTCATATACTTGTTAGTCATTTGTATTTCTTCTTTTGAGAAATGTCTGTTTAATTCTTTGGCCCATTTATTAATTGGGTTTTTTTTTGTTGTTGTTAATTTTTTGACATTTTTTATATATTCTGGAAATTAACGGGATTTCTGAGAAATAGGTAGCACAGACCTCCCATTCTGTAAGCTCTCTTTGAGCATGTCATTGTTTCCTCTGCTGTGCAGAACCTTTTAATCTGATATTGTCCCAATCAATGATTCTTGGTTTTATTATTTACACTGAATGGGTCTTATTAATGAAATTGCTGCTGATGAAAATATGTTGGAGTGTTGAGCATAATTTTCTTCTAGCAGTTGCAGAGTTTCTGGTCTAATTTCTTGGTCTTTGATCCACTTTGAGCTGACTTTTGTGCATGGCGAGAGATAGAAATCTAGTTTCATTCTTCTACATATAGATATGTATATGTATATGTATATAGTTTCCCCCATCATTTGATTAAATCTTTCTTTTCTCCAACATATGTTTCTGGCAATTTTGTCAATTATGAGATGACTGTGTATGAGCAGGCTTGTCTCTGTGTCTTCTATTTGATTTCATGGGTCTTCATGTCTGCTTTGGTGCCAATACCATGATGTACTATATCTCTATAGAATAATTTGAGGTCTAGTGTGGTGATGTTTTCAGTATAACTCTTCTTGATCGGGATTGTTTTGACTATTCTAAGTCTCTTATTCTTCCAAATCAATTTTAGATTTTTTTTTTCAGTTCTCTGGAGACTTTCATTGGCATTTTGATGGGAATTGCATTGAATCTATGTATTACTTTTGGAAGTATGACCATTTTTTATCTCTTTTATTTGTTTTTTTTTTTTAGATATACATGACAGGAGAGTGTATCTTGACATACATACATGGACTACAGCTAATTCTAGTTAGGATCCCATTCTTGTGGTTGAACATGATGTGAAGTTACACTGGTGGTATATTCAAATATGAAAAAAGGAAAGTTAGGTTTAAAGTATGACTATTTTGACAGTACTAGTTATGTCTATACAAGAACATGGCAGTCTTTCCATCTTCTAAGGTCTACTTCAATTTCAATTTTTATATTTTATGTCTTCTATCCATATTGTATTTTCTCCCTTTCTTTTTTCTGATTTTTGTCAATATGAATTTCACTCAAAAGTATCATATATGTAGATTCATGCAATATTTACCTTTTGTGTCTTATTTCAAGTTAGCTTGATATTTTCATGGCTCATCTATATTGACATCTGTTGATGGACATTTGGGTTTTTTTCACCTTTAGCTATTGCAAATATTGCTGCTAAGAAAATCAGTTACTAAATCTGTAAGAGAATCAGCTTTAAATTAATTTGGCATTTATTGGAAGTGGAATAACTACATCATATGGTATTTCCATATTTAGTTATTTGATGATCCATCACACATATTTCCATAGAGATTTCAATATTTTATATTCACATGAATAATTCAAGGAACTGATTTCTTCACATACTTCCCAACATTTGTTATTTTCCATTTTTCTTTCCTTTCTCCATTTTTCTGGTTTTTTTTCCTATTCTTGTGATGTCATATCCAAGAAATCTTTAATACATACTAAGTCATGAAATGTTTCTTCTAAGATTTTTTCTACATTTTCAATTTTAGGTCTTTTTAAGTCCTTGATACATTTTAAGTATTATTTTAACATGATGCAAGTCTCAAATTTATTTGCATAAAGATATCTGGCTTCCTAAATATCATTCATTTAAAAGATTATCTTGTTAACATTAAATGATCTTTGGCCATTTTCTGATATATATATTGACTATATATATATATATATATATATGTTTATATCTCAGATTTATATTCTATTCCATTAGTCTATGGATTATGCATCTGTTTTTATTCCAGTACCTCATCATTTAGATTACTATAGCTTTTTAGTAAGTTTGAAATGAGAAAGCGTTAGAAATTCAAATTTGTTCTTTTTTGAGATTGTTCGGTACATATCAGAGAAAACATTCAACCTTTAGTATTTGAGATTGGCCTATTTTGCTATTGGCCTATTTCTCCAGATCCATCCATTTACCAGTGAATGTCATAAAGTTATTCTTCTTTATGGCTGAGTAATATCCCATTGTTTATATATATGATGATTTCTTTATCTATTCATCTTTGTGTACAAGCTTTGTGTCCAGATATACAGGGGTACATACATACCCACATGGGAATCCAAAAAAAAATTCAGAATAGTTATTGCTATATTGTTGTTTAACGTGATTTTTTCTTTTGCAAATTTAAAACACAATAGGTAAAGAAATCAAAATGTGTTATGCCCAATAACCAGATTTTTCATAAGATCATGGAAATTAAATTGATTATGAAAGTATTCCTCCTTCTTTGGAAGAAATTACATTCAAACAAAATATCACATGGGGCTTTGTTTCCTCTAATTGCTCCATGTATGGCTTCTGAGGCAGCACTTCAGTTTTATTCTCCTGGATCAAAATCCCCAAGGTCTTGGTGGAATTTATGTGTGGCACACTGAAGCTAGGTATAAGATTTCCATCTTCTCTTTCATTCTGTCATTGCTGAGTTTATTTTGAAAAGATTGAGCAGAAAAAGGCTTTTTTCTTAAGAAGGCTAATAAACTTTATAAACAAATTTTAATAAATGATTCAAATTCTTCTGCATTTAGGTGGGTTGACTAAATTCTTCCTTCATTTTACTTTAGAAGGAAAAGAATTTGTTCCTATAATCTTGAAGGGGTCAAACACAGGTACAATCTAGCTGCCGTAATAACCATACAGTTCTGCTGGCTAGATATATTTGTTTCCTTTTCTTTCACTGTATGCACTCTAAAAGGCTGACCTACATTACCAGGAAATATTTTGTTTTTCTTTATCACAAACAACTTCTTTAATGCTCAAACCTATATTTCTAAGAAGTGATAAGAATTCTGTGGTACATTGAATCGTTTGCAATTACATATGTTATTCTTCGGTTGACTCAGAGGATGAGACTTAATTTTTTTAAATTCTATGGTTTAAAATTCTTAATAGAGTAATGGATACATGGCAAATAAATAAAGAATAATCAGGAGTGCATGTCACTAGAAAGGAAGGAAAGAATTTGCAATCTGCACCTTGAGTCTTCAGTTTGTTGAATATTGTGAAACTTTCTGAGACTGAATGGGAGGCTGTGAACCTCAACCTGAAGCCTCAAGTTCATAAGTATTGGTGAATAAAAATCTAGAAGGGTGAAAAAGATGTGAGGGTAGGAGTTAGCCAAATATATAAATATCAGCATATATTTGTCTTTGATGGCAATGATTTTGCTTTCGGCCTTGGGCTGCTCAGAATATGTAAAAACAGATTGAAAGAAAGAATAGATATTGTGAACCATTTGAAAAAGCATGCAGAGTTATGGAATTTTGACTCAATGAGCTTTGTATTATATTAAAATAGATTCAGGACAAAAATCAATGTAGTAGGAAGACAAATTATGAATATTGGACTGAAGGAAATCTAAAGGAGCAGTTGAAGAAGGAAATCTGCAGGGATGTTATTCAGGAAACACAAGTGTGTGTGTATTGTCTTGGATAATAAGATAATAATAAATCAGAGAACTACAAAATATTTCATTTCAGCTAATAAAGCATGCAACTCAAATTATTCTATGTGGAATGATCTTTCCCTTGTGCCTACTTCTATTTTAGGTTTCCAAAAGTAGTTATAATGTGGATTAGAATACTTGTATTAAATTATAGAAAATCATAGTTGAAGTGATTTGAGGGAACACAGGACATTTAAAATGATACAATAACCTTTTTTCCATAACTGTTTTTGGTTTATAGTAAATTAGCTTGCTTAGGTCCCATGGGATTTCACTGTAACTACTTGTTTTGTAGGACTTAAGATGTGCCTTAGAGACTTGAGTGTTTACAGTGCAGTCATAATTCAATAGGCAATTTTAAAGTCTTTCGTAGTGTTGTAAGATTTTACCTAAATGCACATATAGTATGTTCCTAGAGTGCAGAATTGATTCACTTCACATCCATGCATCCACTTATTCTACAAATGTTATGGAATACCTGCTATGTCCTAGTGTTCCATCCTTGCTATTGTGGATTTTTATTTTATCATGGAACATACAATGACACAAAGGTACATGGTAAGAAAGTAAGTGAAGTATGCTATGTTTTAGATACTGCATGAACTTTCAGGGTTCGCAGTTATTCATAAAGACAGATAATGATGTGACCATGGCAATGGCAAATGATACAAATGAAGAAAATGTGTTGTTTCTTCAGAGATTAAGAGAATAAACTAGAGGCAGCCAGTAGAATAGAATATTGAAAGGATTATGTGGCTACCAAAACTATTGAATTCTAGAAAAAATTTCTGAACCAAAAAAAAAAAAAAACCACTGTAATTCCTCAGGAAGCAACATCTCATCTTTGAAGGTTTTGAGGTAGACTGAACTGACCCCCTAAGAATGATGTGGTAGGAGAATTTCAACATGCCCAGTGGCTCGGGAGACTGAGGCAGGAGGATCTGAAGTTCAAAGCAAGACACAGCAGAAGGGAGGAGCTAAGCAACTCAGTGAGATGCTATCTCTAAATAAAATACAAAATAGGGCTGGGGATGTGGCTCAGTGGTTGAATGCCCCTGAGTTAAATTCCTGATGTCTCTCTACCCACTAAAGAAGAAAAAGTTTTCAACATAAAAAAAATCGGTCAGGTCTTATTGTACTTAAGTTTGTTTCACCTTGAAATTGCACTATATACATGGATTATACCAAGAGGAGGTAAGAGCATTTATACTTTTCTATAACTATTAATGATTATTTTACAGAAAAGGTGAAGAAAAGGGATGTCTGAGCATGGGAAGGACACTGGGAAAAGAAGTTCAAAAATAACTATGAAACAACAGGAAAAAATAACTTGGTCAATTTGATGAGTCATTAATTTTCTTTTTAGAGCTTAAATTCTCAGTGATGAATAGGTGAGGCACAGAAGAAATTGATGAAACTCATAATGAGTATTTCCTTGGAAATAAGTAAGTTCACTAAATTGCATTTCATGCAAAAAGCTTGCCTGGCTCTTCCCATCAGGTCAATGTTCTGTTGCAATCCTGAGTTTGTGAGTTGGAGATATGTCAGGGCCAACTGCAGTTCTATTCTCCCCTCTCAACTTGTTTTCTTATTATTCCATTGTATGAGTTTCATACTCCATTATAATTGTGGCATTAATGAAGGCTTGCTTGTGAATAAATGTAACTGTCAGATATATTTTCCATGACACTCATTGTGAGCAATCACTAAGACTCTGAGTATTTCTTCATTTCAATCTGCCTTACCCTAACTTCTCTACTTTCTTCTCTGAATCAACTTCCCCATTGTATCCCCAGAACCCAAGAAAACAGACTGCTGGAGTGACATTCATCCTCCTGGGCTTCTCAGAATACCCAGAACTCCAGGTGCCCCTATTCCTGCTCTTCCTGACCATCTACACAGTCACTGTGCTGGGCAACATAGGCATGATCCTGGTCATCAGGGTCAACACCAAACTCCACACACCCATGTACTTTTTCCTCAGTCACTTGTCCTTCATTGACTTCTGCTACTGTACAGTGGAGACTCCCAAACTCTTAGAAAACTTGGTGGTGGAAGACAGAACCATCTCCTTCCCAGGCTGCATCCTGCAGTTCTTCTTTGCATGCATATTTGTGGTGACAGAGACATTCATGTTGGCAGTAATGGCCTATGACCGATTTGTGGCCGTGTGCAATCCTCTTCTCTATACAGTTGCAATGTCCCAGAAGCTGTGTTACTTGTCAGTTGGAACATCATACTCTTTGGGGTAGTCTGTTCCTTGACACTTACTTACTTTTTACTGAAATTATCATTCCAAGGAAATAATATCATAAATAACTTTGTTTGTAAGCATGCTGCCATTGTTGTTGTATCCCATTCAGATCCCTATATTAGCCAGAAGATCATTTTAGTGTCTGCTACATTGAATGAAATAAGCAGCCTGGTGATCACTCGTGCTTCCTATGTTTTCATTTTTATCACAATCATGAAGATATCTTCAGGTGGGGGTCATCACAAAGCCTTCTCCACATGTGCCTCCCATCTGACCACAATTACCATCTTCCATGGGACCATCCTTTTTCTCTACTGTGTTCCAGTTACCAAAAGTTCCTGGCTCATGGTTAAGGTGGCCTCTCTCTTCTATACAGTGGTCATCCCCATGTTGAACCCCCTGATCTATAGCCTCAGGAACAAAGATATGAAGGAGACAGTCAGGAAATTAATCAACACCAAATTACATCACATATTGTAATGTCTGTCTAAGAATATCTTGCAGAATGGTACAAGATATCTTGGAATCATTATCAATTTGAAAGTTCAGTTTTCAAAAACCAAGCAGTACATGTTTAATATAATCACCAGTTGATTGATAATTCAATGTCTGTTTAAATGGAAGTTTGGAAAATAAACTGTAAAATAATAAAAAGTACAGTAATCAAGTCTATTGAAATTAAAATCTCTAATCTAGTTTGTCATGGAAGAATGTTAAGTTAGCACTTTACCATTTGGCTTCTGAAATAAATATTCTATTCCTTTTTAGTTATTTTTGAGATGTGAACTTAGAGTTTTTGCAACTTTATACCTTACCATAGAGAAATATCAAGGGCAATATAGTAACCTAAGAGTTCTTCAACACTCAGGCACAAAATTTAAAAGGAATATTTATTCAATCTCACATACAGAACATTGGTACATTATAAAAGCATAATGCATATCTCTTCCCCAAAAAGTGCATATTTTTGTTTTGTAGGTTGTATGGTGTGTGTTAGCATAAATGTTACTTGGTAATTGTATATAAGACATCAAAAATTAAAATAACTACACCTTTCATAAATAGATATTTCTAAATCTGAATTTGTCATTCATGCCAGTATTTATTTGTGTATATGTTATATACTATGCATAAAAAATAAAAATTTCAGTGACATAACACAATTTTGATTGATTGATTAGGTAGTCCTGCCTACATCAGTCAGAACTTCTCTTGATTAACTTGATATATTCTGGTCTGACTGGAAAATTTATATCTCCTGCAGATGTGCACAGTGACTGGGTAATTCTGTTGAGTGTCTTTGATTCTCTTTGAACCATTGGAGTAGTAAGAATATTTTCTTCCAGTGTAAATCACAAATAGGTACTAAAACAAAAGCTAGCCAAGTCTCCCTCTGCCACATTTGTGGACACATTATTAACCAATGGAAATCACAGTTGAACCCAAAGTGAATAGTTGAATCATTAACAGGAGCAAGTGTATCTGCCTATTCTGGAACTGAAAAGTGGTGTGGCATAGTGCACATACAGGAAGACAAAAGAATTGTGCTCAATATTTCAATATTAATACATTATTGCTACCTTTTCAATGTGAAAATATCCTTCTGTGTTCCAGAAAAATGTAATTGTCCTAGGTCTGTAAATGTTTTCCATAAATTGATAAACCCTTGAGTTGGTGAAAATAAATGATTGTCTAAGTCACATGGTTGATTTTCCATAGGAAAGTCAAAGTCTCGGAAAAATTTCAATATAACATGATTCCAATCTAAGAACAACTTTTAAACTCATTTCCTGGTGTCTCCTGAATTGCAAGCCTTTCATTTGCAAATGAAAAATAGAATTTCCTTAACTATAAAGCTTTCATAGCAAACTGCATAACCTAAACTACTAATCCAATTTTCAATACATAACAACATTTACAGCATTTCAGCAAACTGTAGGATCATATAATTTATCCAACTTTTACAGATCTGTCAATCTGGTATCATACAAAATTCTTTAAATGTTCCAACTGATATTGCACAATATTAATAAAATCATTCTGAATAGAGAGAAAAAAATCTGTGGAATATGAGCACAATACTAAATGAACTATGTTTGACATATTATTCAAGTTCTTATATTTAAAATCCTAATATTTTAAAAATACAGGTGATAGTTATATGGTAAATTATAATTTTGGAAGAGTAATAAGACTTCTGTCATGCTAGATAAAACTCAAAAGAAAAATAGCTGGATATTTATAAACCCCTTTAGAGTAGACAGTTTTATTTTGAAAATACTATGAATGAATGGATATTTAATTATGCAAATGTGATACAGAAATTCTCTAATAATTTAAAAGTTATGATTTGAACCTGCATATGCACATTATAAATGATAAAGGTGTGGTTTTTTCAAGCATGTGAATTCCTTGTGTATTCTAAACTGTAATGGTGATGGGTTGCTTGTTTCTGAGTATGAATTATCTATAATTCTTTCCTCAAATTCTCAGTGGTTTCCTCAAATTTTCAAAACCTTTTTGGTTTTGTTTCTATGGTTTTTTTTCTATGGGCCTATGACAAGACTGTTGGTGAAAATATTCACCAGACTGAAAGGCAAACACATAGTATTAGCAGTCCCTTGGTGGAGGAATGCTCTTATGATGAATGTACAGCACAAGTAAATATAAAATTCCATAATCAGGTTTAGTCTTTAACAGGAGCAAATATCATCACCTTTTGAAAGCTGGTTACTTTTTTATTGAAGTGAAGTTCTTTTAGCCTAAAATAAACTATTTTAATATAAAAATTTGGTTTCTCTGATATATTGTGTTGTGCAATTTATACCACTGCCTCTTTCCAAACTACTTTTGTCACCTCAAAGGGAAATGCTATACCCCTTAAGTAGCATCCTATACCCATTGGGTAGACCCAAGGTCATTACAATCTGCTTGCCACCAAGGTCCATTTGGGGACCAAGACTTCTGTAGTTACCCAGCAATTGTATGCATCAGAACACAAATACGTCCCAACAGAGTGGCAGATGTCCTTCTCATACTGGGACAGGTCTAAGAGCTCCATCAATAGATTGCAGCCTAAGATGAAGTACCATGGGGTTTTCTCCAATGGTCAGTTTTACTACTGTGGCCCTAGTACTTGGTTGCAAATCAAAGACCTCCACCCAACTTCCCTCTCCTTCCCCCAAGCAGACACTGCTTCTCTCCTTGCTGTACTTTCTGGGATTCCAGATAGGGATGACAGATTCTAACTGGTCACTAGTGCAACGGTTCTTTCCAGAGGGAGAAACTTGGAATCAGAAATCATGAGCTTCTGACAAGTTCCAAGATTTACTCTGGACCTAGTGCTGAGGTATAAAACAAAGTACCCCACACACTCCCCTTTCTTCCCTAAAGCATATGGCACCTTTCTCCATACTATGGTATCTGGGACTGGGGGAGAAGAATGGAGGCAAGGTGAGACTGCACTTCAAGATCTCTTCAATGATTTTTTTTTATTATTATTCTGCTAAAAGAAGATATCATGATCTCTGATTCTGGGATTTTAGTTTATTTAAAGTATTTTTTACATGGATACTTTTTTCAAATTAATGTTTCTGAGTAGGGGCGATGGTTGGGGAGACCTACCCTGCCATATGGATCTGATATCTTCTCAGAAAATCTCAATAAGATGCTTGTAAATACAAAGAGTTATTTAGAAATTTTGGGCATGCATCATACAATATTTGGTACATTCAATAGGGTCACTAGGGTGAAACCTGGAATGCATAATTTTTATATATTGAAGTTAATCTTATATACTTTGTGATTTGGCCATCCAATTAATCTTCTGTCTTTTAGTGGGAAAGAAAAGCAAGTGAGAAAAAAACATAAAACTGCAAATGACACATTAAAACTCCTTTAAAGCGGGATGCACTTTCATTTTGGTAAATACTTGGGAATGGGCAACTTATTTACAGAAATGAAACACATTTTTTTCCAAAAAATTCTCAAATTTTACTTTTAATGTAAGAGTAGAAATTTTAACTGTAAAGTTCAATTCATTTAAAGTAGCAATTTACATCATTAACATTGGATTAAGTGGTGGCTATAGGCTATTTTTATTACAAATGAACATTTGATATTCTTCTATAAAACTTTAGGATATAGGATGGATAAATGTGAGAGTTTTTTTTTTTCCTTTGAAGATGTGTGGCAGAACATTTTCTGAGGGTACATATAAAGAGTAACAAAGTTATGCAGATTATTGTAATTGAAGTGTAGAGTTAGTTCAAGAAAAAAACTAGAGAAGACCTAAAAAAAGTTGGCATTAACAAAAAGAAAGACAGAGACATAACTGATACCATAGAATTACAAAGGGTCATTAGGAACTCTTATGAACAACTTTATGCCAAAAAATTGGAAAACCTATAAGAAATTGATAATTTCATGGCACTTACAACCTATTATCACTGAACTTTGAAGAGATATAAAAACTAATGAAACCAACAATGATTAACAAAATTGAGTCAGTAGTCCAAATTACCCCATAAAAAACCCCAATACTGGGTCACTTTACTGCTTAATTTATCAAAGCTATAAAGAAGTAACATTAATTTTTCTGTAATAATTATAATAAATTGAATGGAAAGTTATTCTTTTAAACTAATTATATGAAACATTATTATACTGATATCAAAATCAGTACAGGGTATAACAACAATCACAAAAATAAACAGATGTTCCTGCTAAATAGAGAGGCAAAATTTCTCCAAAAAAATTGCTAACTGAATCCAATGGCAAACTATAATCATTTATCTTGATCAAGTGGGAATTACCCCAGGGAATTGAGGATGGTTCAACATATGCAAGTTAATATTTACAACAAATAACCTCAACAAAATGAGGAAAACAATCCATAATAACTTAATAGGTGTATAAGAAGCATTCAGTGAAATTCAACATCCCTTCATTATTAAAATTCTTAAGAGATTATGTATAAATGGAACATACCTTGACACAGTCTATAGGTATAACAGAACCACATATTACTGAATAGGGAAAAGTTAAAAACATTTTACCTAAGATGGAAAAAAAGAAGGATGATCACTTGCAACACTCTTGTTCAAAATAGTCCTGGAAGTCCTCTCCAAAGAAATTAGAGAAAAGAAAAAAATAACATGCATTCAAAATGTAGAGAAATAATATGATCTTATATGTGGTAAAACTGAAAACTTGTTCAATAACTCTTGTGAAATGGCAATAAAATTCAGTATATTTAAAATCTATTAGTGAGTGTATTATCCTTTACATAAACAGATTTCCCTGCTCTAGAAATACAAAAATCAATTATTTCAGACAAAATAGTATATATAAGCATCTTTGGCCAAAAATTATTTTCTATTAAGAAAATAAATGATGTGGATAAAAATATAAATGAATTGTTAATTAACAAATGAAACATTAGCAATAAAATTATTATGTAGGGAATTCTACATGCAGGCACAGAGCTACATAAGTAAAACTTTGTGATAAAAGACAGAGAATAAATTCAAAATAAATTACTAATAGCAAACTCTGGATTATTTTTATAGCTATTTCCCCTTGTACATGTCTGTGTTTTATATCCACATAAAGTCAAGGTCTAGTCATTATTGTTTTTAATGAGTAAGGTTGATATCACTAATACCCCAGGGGTTTAAAATATATACAATCAAAATCTCACAGGGAACAGTGATTGTTATAGTTAATTGCTCAAATTGGAACCTCCTTGGCAATACTTCAGTGATATTCTCTAGTTCCAGATCCCCAAGGTTTATGATAAATATTTGTGACACTTTTGGTACTAGGATAAAGTATTTGGTGTAACAATTTATCTTCTATCTCTCAGTTTCCTTCAAAGGTTGGGACATAAAGCAACATTTTAAACATTTAATGAAATACACTTTGGACTCTACTGTTTAGGTCTGTTCTATCAATTAAATATGGAGGATTTTTGAATTTTATTGGTCTTAGCAAAAGATTCTTCAGTAAATGCACCACTCAGGAGCTTCTATATATAGGTGAGTTCAATCAGTTCTTTTATTTCCCTTTAGTGGGAAAATGTTGAGTTATAGTAGTATTCATAGGAGACAAAGTGATTTATCAGTCCCAGGGCCCCCAGATCCAATTCATTTTACTAAGACAAACCCCATGGCTGAATAACCTGAATTCATCTAGTTTTCTCATGAATTTGTACATGAATGAAATCAGTATTTTGGTAAATAGGAAGTAATAAAAAATCACCTTTACAATACCCACAATCTCTGAGGAGGTAAGAGTAACACCTATATAAATGATAGGTTTCAGTCATTGATAACTGTCAATTAAAAACTTTAGTGTTTATCTGTACCCAGGAGAGAAGAAAAAGTGAGTGTAGTTTACAATGAAAGTGGAACAATAATGCATTATAAAAGTGAGAACAGGATTCGAAAATATACTTTGTGCAAACAAATGCATGCTATTTGACAGGTTGATAAGTATAGCATTAGAGAAGAATGTGTTAAGCTAGTGGTTCTTAGATTGGCTATCTAGATCTGGGCCACTTTAGTTAAGACAGAACACTTAAAATTCTATGCTTTCATTGATAAACATATTTGAATTCTTTAAGTCACTACCATGAGGTTAAAATCATTGGGGAAAATTATTCTCACCATGCTCCATAAAATATTTAGATTGATAGGACTGTAGCAGGGATGTATAGCCATAAGACCAGCATTTGTTGCAAAGATGTGATATCTTCATTGCAAAGGTTTGGTGAGCATTCAGACTTTGTGTGAAACATCTTTTCTACAGGAAGGAGCCTGTGCAAGTGAAGAGAGTGTGATGGGCCACTACCTACCTAGGATGACAGGAAGACAACTGTGTACTTACATTAAGTTCCCAAGTAAAATCCTGCAGTGCTTCTATTGTGTGGGTTCAGGGATAAAAAATTATTCTACATTACATTTCCAAATGTGCCCACCTGTGGACAGTGGTCACTCCTTGGGTCTGATTTTCACAACTCTATACAGTTTTTAAACCACACTACCTGCTCATGTTGTAATGAATATAGTGTTGCCCATCTGCTATACATCGCACCATGATGTATATGCTTTAAATTCATTACACAAGTTTCTACTTTCATCCCTAGTGATTCAAACTTTACAGTTTTAATTTCCTCATTTGAGTGTTGTTGAAATGACTGTAGCATTGAGGAATAATTATGGTGTCCTGTTGGTAATGAATCTGTATTCTGATACTTACTTTTGACAAGGCGTTAAGCTTGAGTCAAAATAGAATGTATTTTTCCATGACTTAAAATACATATGAATTTCTGGCATTTTCACAGTTTCTATTGTTTCTCGCTTACCCATCTTCTGAAATTTACCATATTGGAAAACAAATAGATTTTGATTCATTATAACTTTCACTATTTTATAACTGCACAAATTTTATTATGCTGTAATCACATTTTACTGAGTAATATAAAATTCTGTGAAAAAGATGTTTTTGAAGTTTTCAAAACTAATTCAACATGAATGGAAATGTTTAGTATATTACCACAGCACAACTCCAGAATGTGTTAAAAAGTGGAGTGACTTGGAGTTACAAGACAGTGAAGAGGAAAACAAAAGGACTAATAAAATTTTAAATTCATTATGTTACAAGGAGGTTAACACTTTATAATTTTTTGGACAGTTCTAAGCTAATTCCATCAGATCTTAAGAGCTAAGGCAGTGAGGAAGCTATAGAAACCTGTTACATGTGTTCTTCCTGCGGAATTATGTTTACTAACCACAGATTCAAGCAAAAATTTAGAAGCTCTTCTCAGGAAGCCTTCTGTCTATTATAAAAGTGATTCTTATTTTTTGAATATATTCTATTTTTGTTCTTCCTGTCTTTTTTTTCAACCATTTAAATTTCAAAATTATTTGCTGTTAAGACATAAGTAAACACTAATTTTTAAAATGTTGTAGCAGCATTAACCCAATGTTTTCAGCAACACTTTTAATGAGACTAATTACACTTCCCAAGTTTCTTCCTAACCTTTCCTACTGTAATTATTGAGTCTCACTTCTTTAGATCAACTTTCCCATTGTATCCTCAGAACCCAAGAAAATCAGACTTCTGGAGTGACATTCATCCTCCTGGACTTCTCACAGTACCCAGAGCTCCAGGTGCCCCTGTTCCTGCTCTTCCTGACCATCTACACAGTCACTGTGCTGGGCAACACAGGCATGATCCTGGTCATCAGGGTCAACCCCAAACTCCACACACCCATGTACTTTTTCCTCAGTCACTTGTCCTTCATTGATTTCTGCTACTCTACTGTGGAGACTCCCAAACTCTTAGAAAACTTGGTGGTGGAAGACAGAACCATCTCCTTCCCAGGCTGCATCCTGCAGTTCTTCTTTGCATGCATATTTGTGGTGTCAGAGATGTTCATGTTGGCAGTGATGGCCTATGACCAATTTGTGGCTGTGTGCCATCCTCTCCTCTACACAGTTGCAATGTCCCAGAAACTATGTTCTTTGTTGGTGGCCACATCATACTCTTGGTGTACAGATTGTTCTTTAACATTCACATACATTTTGTTGACCTTGTCTTTTTGTGGGACTAAGTTTATAAATAATTTTGTCTGTGAACATGCTGCCATCATTGCTGTGTCCTGCTCTGACCCCTCTGTTAGCCAGAAGATCGTTTTCATCATTGCCACATTCAATGAAATAAGCAGCCTGATGATCATTCTTGCTTCCTATGTTTTCATTTTCATCACTGTCATGAAAATGCCTTCAACTGGGGGGCACTACAAAGCCTTCTCCACGTGTGCCTCCCATCTGACCACCATTACTAGCTTCCATGGAACCATCCTTTTTCTCTACTGTGTCCCCACCACCAAGAATTCATGGCTCATGATCAAGGTTGCCTCTGTCTTTTACACAGTGTTCATCGCTATGCTTAACCCCCTGATCTACAGTCTCAGGAACAAAGATGTGAAGGAAGCAGTTAGGAAGTTAATCAATACCCAATTATTTTGTCATAAAATATGATTTCAGAAACCTTTTTTTTTCTTCAGCATACTGGTTTCCTTTTTACTAATAAATCAGTACATGTATCTTTAAGCTTCCTTCACCTAACATTTCAGCATCTGTTTACTGTAATAAAGTAGACTTTAAATGAAATTATGGCATCTGCAGGTAAATAGATGGACCTGAAGAACATCATGCTAATTGAAATAAGCCAAACCCAAAACCCCAAAGGCTGAATGTTTTCTCTGATAAGTAGATGGAATCCAAAATGGGGGGTGGGTAGGGAAGAATGAAGGAACTTTGGATTGTGCAGAGGGGAGTGAGGGGAGGAAAGGGAGTGTGGGGATGGGAAGGACAGTGGAACGAGATGGACATTATTACCCTATATACATGCAGGATTACACTATCAATGTGACTCTGCACCATATTCATTCAGAAGAAGAAGTTGTGCTCCTTTTATGTACAATGTGTCAAAATGCATTCTGCTGTCATGTATAACTAATTACAACAAATAAAAAAATAAAAATAGAAGTAAATTTTAAATTTGGAATCTTATTAGAAATGAAAATTCATACCATTACTGTTACAACCTGCACGTCCAAACTCTCGGGTCTGGCAAGGATCAAAGGGGGATTGGAAAATAAAGATTCACAGACACAGATCTTAAAGATGAGACTGGGTTCAGGTGGAGCCTGCTCTCTGATGGAGATGCAGATATAAAAAAGTTACACCAGCAATATTTATTTTATATGTCTTATTATTGCTGGGGTCCAGCCCTAGCAGGAGTCCATGGGTTCCACACAAGTAAACAGGGTGCAGGGAGACAGCGTTGGTGATGGATGAAGAATGAAAGACACAGACTCTAGTTCTGGTGCAATCAATCCCACTTTATTCTGGGGAAGGCTGGGTTTATATACATTTTTCTTCAGGCTATAATGGCAGTCTTGTGGTTAATATTAAAGAAGTTTCCAAAGCATAGACAGAAATTGTTTTTAACAAGGAACAGAAAGATTATGAGAAAACAGTAACCTTACAGATTAACCTTACCTAATCACAATTATTTTAAGAATATCTAACTACGTCGATGAGCTAATACAATGTTTATTTCCTTAATATCTAAACTCTATGTGACCTAAGACTATTCTTATTATTCTCACAGTTAAAGTGATAGACAAGTAATCTCATGTGACCATCTGTACTAGGTCCATCTGGTTAATATCTAAATTGCTGAGTTAAGGGCTACAGGAGGGCAGCGGTCGCAGTGGTTCTCATGGCCAAGTTTTTTTTTTTTTTTTTTTACTGAATAGATTACCTTGTCTTATGTAGCTCTTTCTTTTCCAGAACAGGGCATTGTGCACCAACGTTTATTATAGGGGTGACCTATTCTTTGTAGAAAGGAAGGAATGTTGTGAAACCTTATTCTTTTACCCCACCACCATCATTAGAATTTTTAACCAGCCTGTTGGAGACAAAGGCAGATCTATAACTATTTTCTCCAGAGGCTTTCAGGGACTCATTGCATGGTTGCAAAATTATTTTTAATTTTGTTAGTGGTAAAGACCCACTGTTTTTCAGATTGTAGGTAATATTTTCTGGAATTTTTGTTGTATTCCCCTCATCCCTTTAAGCAATCCATTCAGACTGAAATGAGTAATATATTATCAGGAAAACAGAGCAGAAAAAACACCATGCTCCAGAGCAAAACATCCGGCAATTCCCTTTAGGATGAGCCTTTGCAATCATCCTCCAGAGGATCTTTGTCAAGCACTGGATGGAATTCCAGACGCCCCCGCACATTATCAGATTAAAAACTATGCAACAATTATTCTTTGTATTCAGGAAAGTTAAAGAAATTAGGACAATCTATGAGGTTTTTCACAGTTGCAATCCACAGCAGCAAAGTGCAATGTTAGGAGCTTTGTGTAGCTCTCAAGAAAGTCCATTGTTTAAAGTTACTGTAAGGCAGGCAGGAACTGGAGAAGCAGAGCTGGTGAAAGATTGTAGTTGTCTTGCATAAGAATTCCTTCCTTCCCAGGAGCTGTGTGCCTAAGATCAAGGTTAGAAATGATAGGGCTCTTGCACAGAACCTCCTGGTGCAGGGCATTGCTATAGTAGCTAGGCATCCTGTTCCCTTGCACAGAAATGGTCTCAGGAACCCGGCATGCCACAGTCATGAGGCCATCAGAGACCCCTGATCTCAGTAACTGCTCTCCCAGCCTCTCTCACTGCTCTCAACACACTACAATATTATTATAATTAAATAAAAATGTTACTGTGTTAACATATTCTTCCATGTGATTGTTCAGGAAATCTTTCAGTTCAATTTATGTCTAATCACATGTGATATTTTTAAGATGATTTGAAGAATTTTACTTTACAATGAGGAAGTTTATGTCATCATTCAAAATTTGTATATGGACAGTTATTCAAAATAAAACACTGCATATAAAAAATGAGTTGTTTTGGTACTGCAAAATTTGTAGACAACAAAAATTTTTAAAAATAAATTATACAAAATTTTCTGAAGGCTAGAATATAGAGTAAGTTTTATTTGCTAATTTAAATATATTTTATTATGTATCTGCAAAAGAAAATGATATATTTTGCAAATATACGGTCATCATTTTTAGTCTGTCACTTCATGTTCATGTGTTTCTTCAATTACTTTTTGTTAAATATTTGAGGTAATTTTAAATTTGTTTTGTTTGTTAAAAAAACAACATAGAGAAATCTCATTATTTTTCCCCATGAAAATGCAAAGTAATATACTGATATTGATGTAACAAACAGATGCTATTTAGGCATCAGTTATTTTCTGATGATATAGAAGCAATCATAAACTGCAGTCATATACAGTAAGTAGCTGTGTGAATGACTTAAATATCTCTGCTGCTATCAGCTGAGGTCTTTGGGCTGAAAGAGTGAATTAATTTGACTAATTAATCTTCAGCCCCAAAGCCTACATGTCTGTCATCTTCCCTGGACTTCTTGAGTCATGACTGAATTTACTATCTATAAAACATTCGTGAAGCTTGCCTGGTTATCATGTTGTTGACATCTCTGACTCAGAGTAAATAACATAGCTAATACCAAAATTCAAGGGTGAGATTATTACCTGCTTCTTCCAGATCTGAGAGAGAAGGCTTTCAGCGTTCCCTATTATGAATCATGTCAGCTGTGGGTTTATTACTCATGACTTTTATTATGTAATTGTGTGTTCCTTCCACACCAATTAGTTCAGCACTATTTATCATGAATGAATGTTGAATCTTATTGAATGCCCTTTCTGCATTTATTGAGATGACCATATGTTTTTTGTCCTGTATTATGTTGATAAGGTGTGTCATGCTTATTCTTCTTGCTATTCTTGCATCCCTGGGTTGAATTCTACTGAAGCATGCTAAATAATGATTTTAATATGCTACATTAATTTTAGTTGTTGATTAATAAGGGAGGGGCAACCATAAAATGCTCCATTCCAATTTCTATGTATGAATGTGTGTGCAAAAGTATGTTTGCAGTTGAATAATGTTACTTATAAATAAGATTTAAGAAGTTTGAGCATGCACCATGGAACACTTGTATATTCAATAAAGTTTTAAGTTGGAATATGTTATTCCATATAAGTTGGAAGATGTACTCTACCTAACAGAAGAGGAATATAAGGTTATAAGATGGAATATGTTATATTTACATATTTATTTTGATGTTTTTATCTTTAAATTTGGTAATCTAGTGAGTTTTTCTGTAATAGTGAGATATTAAGCTCATAAAATCTGGGAAAACTATATTGTTACAGTAAGAAATATGTGTTTTATTTTTTTAAACATTATGCATCTCCTTCTGTAGTTTTTATGTGAATCTTCATTATCAGGTTAATCACTTTTCATTCCCTTGGATAAAGAATATGTACATGAGTTGATATTAAAATTTAAAATAAATAGTTCTTGAAAAATGTTTACATCATTATGTGAGTTACTCTTGAAATCAACTGGGGTTTGGAAGTGTTTAAACTACCACTAGTCTGTTACTAACTATTGCTATCATGGAACAGTTTTCCTAAAGTTTACATTGCTTAAATCTTTCCTAAGACTGCATCCTTTAGCTCTTCCATTCCAGTCTGCCTTGATAATTCCTTCTTTCATCCTCTCTGAGTCCTTTCAAATACAGTCAACTCTCATGTCCCAAACAAATATTAAACTTTCCCAATTTGGATCACAGCATACTTTCTTTAAAAATATGTTCTGATATCTTAACTAGTCACTCAGGTATTTTATTTCTCTTGAATGCCACTATATTTGCTGTGGTGGTAAAAATGAAAAAAAAAAAAGCTAAGAAACCATATCCATCTTTTTATTGTTTACATGACTGAGAATATTTGACATCTTTCTTTTGAATAAGTTTTATCTTTGATTATGCACACTCTTATTGAGATACATCTATGTTTTAACTCAAAGATACACATCACCACAATTAAGGTGTACACTTCTTATCTGTTTATATATTGCAAATATCACTTCTAGGTTGATACAACCATAGTTTACTTTATGGATCAAACATCATGTTCACAGCTCAGGAAATAATGCCTTAAAAGCCTAAGGAGACTACATATGAGATGATAAAATGGTTAGTATCAGATACAAGATTCCTAACCAAAATCTGCATGCTGTTTTGGAAAGTATATGCACTTTCTGTCAACTTAAGAGTATAGAGAATTAATAGTTTTTAAAAGTTAGAACTGATTAATTGTACATTGCTACGGTGCACATATAGCTTCAGGTATCTTTATTCTTTTAGTTTTGCTGTATATGTCATACTGAGATGTAAAATAGAAAAGGAAATTGAAAGACTTTTTTCAAATGCCAATGCAGATGTGCATTTCTCAAGATTTTTTAGTTAGTCATTAGTGTGGATGGTATGTCTATGGGTAAGTCTTTGATACCACTATTTTTTTTTACCCTGTCATGCACCCTATAAGAGTAAATGTAGCAATTATAATTGATGGATTAAATACCAGTGCTATGATCTATAGGGCTGTTCTGAAGAACATAACTAGGTCTATAGTGAAAGATCTAATAGTTAACATATGCCAATTCTGTGAACCCCCTAGCTGAAGGCATATTCAGAATACAATATTAACCCCACACTGTGGTTGCATATAAAAAGAAGTATAATACTAAATAGAGTTCTGTCTAAATACTTGTACACATATGCAAACAAACCAAATAAGTCTAAAAATGCTTATGGCATGTAATGATATTGTGGTTATTTCAATAATTTTGATCCTGTTTTTACACTGATGTTTTCATGATTGTCACAGTTTTAACCTCCATATATAAGTCAGGTGTTTTCAAGGCATATTAATCAACACATTACCTATTTAGAAAAAAATGTACTCTACCTAACAGAAGAGGAATTTTCTCTATTTTTTCTGTTTTTAGTTTTAGTTTTTCACAATAGTCAGGATTCTCTAGGGTCTGTGTTCCCAGAGGTAAGCAGATAGATATAAATAAACATCATGTTCATGGAATATAGGTTGAAGATCTGTCTTCGGGCATTGCTATGCTTCCACCAAAAGCTTTTGACAGTTGGAAAAGTGCTCTTATTTCCTTCCTTTGATTCCATTCTGCAAGAGTCACTGCCTTAAAGAGATGTGAAAATGTATAAGAACATTTCAGTTGTGAGGGAGAATGTGCATGCAGTTTGTTCTTCATGGCAAGAAAGCCAGCAATTAAAAAAATGTTTTTCAGTAGAATCTCTTTTGGTGACTTGCTTCAATGTTGGCATATTTTCATTTATCTATGAGGTGTGTTGAAATCCAGAAATTGTTTACACCCATGGGGGCTGAGTGAGAGAGAGTAACATCTACTTAGTTCAGCTAATGGTACATATTCAAGGTGCTAAACTCTATTTTCATTGTTCCTGGATCATTTTGCTGAACACAAAATTTTGTCCTTATTTGCTATGTCTCATACACTAGGAGTTAAAGTTAAATTTTTCTCAGGCAATTTAATGAACTCAGGATACTAATGTACAGCACATGCATGCATATATATGTAAATTTTTTTAAAAAAATCTATGCTTTTTTTATAAATGTGAATTATGGGTGCAAGGAAACTATAGCATGGGAAAATAATATTTGGATAACTATAAAAGTTTTCTTGGAAGAGCTATGTAAGGAAATTGTGATAAAGCAAGGTATAGATTAAAACACAAGTGGAGAAATGGAGTCAATTTGGTGAATTAGAAGATATAAACATTTTCATAGAATAAAATTTTAAGATATCTGTGAATTAGCAGAATTGCTTGTTTGTACATTAAGGACATAGTGTCAAAGTTCATATACAAAAGTTTCTACTTAAGCCTTTTGAAAGAGAGTGGACCCAAATGTCAATGATGGTATTCAAATGTTAGTTGATAGTTTTTATTACATAGCAAAGTATGTTCTGTTGAAATGCCTGCTGGCAACAGTAGGAATGAAGAACAAGGGCCAACTTGGTATTTCCTTATTTTTCTTTAACTCTACCTGATTTTACAAGAGACCCAACCTGAGCTTCTGAAAGGATAAGCAAAAGCCAAAAGCACCAGGCAGTGGTGAGGGAGCAAAAGTGAGGATTATCTAAGCACTGGGGGAAGAGGCCATGGGCACTGGAATTTAATAGGGAATGTGAATTTGAAAACCAAAAGGAGTCAGAATATAAAAGCCTAGGGCTAGGTTTTTAAGAGTCTAAGTGTATAAAAATAGGGCTTGTGGCTTACCAGTAAACCATGGACAAAATTTGACATGGTAGTGAACTAACCTGACTCAGTTCAAATAACTACAAAGTGTGCCTTTTTACAGGTATGGATATAATAGTTTCCTGAGTTTTTTCCTTCTTGGCCTTGATAAGACTTTCATGGAATAGTGAGTCTATTGTTAGTACTTGATGTTGGATAAGGAAGGTTAATGTTATAAGAATATTGATTAGATACTCAGATATATTCTAACCTGTATAAGAAAGTAAAGAAATATTAAATAAATATAAAGTTGTTCATGCAGGCAAAGGAAGAAGACTGCATTAAGTGTCTTGAAATATTTGGAAGTCTATATTGTGAGAATTAGCTTATTTTTCCTTGATCCCCAGAATGAGAGATTTACGTAACGATAACCAAAAATTATAAAGTCAATACTAATAAAGAACATGAGAAGGCACATGATTAAATAAAGAATTGATTATGATGAGTAGTGTTACAAAGATAATTTCATAACAGGGTTTGAAGAGTAGCATTTTAAATGTGAGCTCAGGATTTCTATTATCAAAATGGGTGGTAGGAACTTTGTTAATGGAGACCGAACAGAGCTTGTAAAAACAGAATTATCAGCTTTTTCAGATCTTCCTTTAGAGACTCCTAGAATGGGCACTTGGTATGCACTAGCCACTGAGCAAAATCTCCACCCACCACCAAGGAATTATTAAAGTAAGCCATCTCGTTAACATTTACTGGGATGAAGTTTTCATCGGGCTTCCCTTTATGAGCAGGAGATGATAATGCAAATTTTTTGACTAATGTGCTGTTAGCTAAATACAAAAGCTAAGTTCCTAAATATAAAAACAAGACATTTTCTCAAACATGTCTGACCAACTGAATGCAGTTCACAAAGGTCACTGGCTCTCCTGTGCAAAGGAGAGTGCAATGGTACAGCTGGCGCTCTGTGCAGGGACTAACAGTGGTAGGTTTCATGGGAGTCTGTCACTAGGAACACATCAGCACAAAAGTTCTGCCAGTTCTCATTTGTTAAGATGCCACATCACAGTTGTTGAATTTCAGAGTCAAAATCAATTCCTCAGGTATTGTTCTGAGAAATTTTGAATACTTTGACTCCTTGTGGAGTCCAAATGTAGGACCTTTTTAATTATTCATTCTGATATATCCTTTCAGTCCTGCTTGGTCAGCACTCCAAAATGACCCATGACCAAAGAGATTTAGATATTTGTAATGAAAAATTACATTTTTCATCCTCTATTTAACTGCTGATGATGGTCTATTTCTTTGTGCTTAATATAATATGCACTAGAAAAAACATAAATGAAGAAAACAATCTTTGTGAAACCTTTCAGAAGTTTTCCAAATACCTACACAGAAATCAGTTTCATTATTCAACATTGTGAACCTTATAAATGACTATATGCTGGTATATAACAGCAACCCATTACTTATCAGTGGAAGTGTTGATGAGACTGAAAGTCCTCTCCAGTAGATGTTTCATGATTATTTGAAAATAGGGAGAGTGGGGCACATCTCTAATCCCAGCTGCTTGAGTGGCTGAGGAAGGATAATTGCAAGCTCTAGGCTAGCCTCATGAGGGCAGGCAGATTAGGCCCTCGGCAACTTAGTGAGACCCTGTCCCCCCAATAAAACAACTGGAGATGGAGTTTAGTTGTAAAGCATGCATGGATTTATTCCCAAGGACAAAATAAAAAATAAAATAAAAGAAGGAAAGAAAGAAAGAAAAGAAAAGAAAAATAGGATATGGCTAGGATATGTACTAATTCATTATGCTGATTAAAAAAAATGTGAATGATTGACAAGATACATTCTGTCCCCCAAATTTTAATTCTATTCTTTTTGTGTATTAGAAGTATTTACTATTCGCAAGAACTCTCATGACATGATCATATGAATGATATGATCATCTGAATGATGGTCTGATATTTCTTCTTGTCTCTGTGGTTGTCATAAATACTTCAACGTGAAGCCTTCCATGCATCAGATGCATTTATAGACAAGTTGCATAAAAATAATAATGTTGCTCACTACTGATTTTCATTCCAGATTAAAAAAAAAACTGCAGTCATAAAGAACACAGCTACATGCTCTGAGTCAACATTCAGTAACTGCCCACGTAGAAATGCAAACGGAAGTGAAGACTCAACTGTGAACTGCCTGCTCTCACCTCATGGATCACACAGAACATCGCCGACGTCTCTGACAAAATGTCAAGTTCTGCTGTTCTATTTTATTTTCTTTCCTCATATTTTTAATTTAAAGAATAATCATGGTACATGATGTCAGAAACCAGAGCTCCATGTCCACATTCATCCTATCAGTGTTCTCAGAATTCCCACACCTCCAGGCACCCCTCTAAGCTGTTCCTCATCATCTACACAGTCACTCTGTTGGGGAACGTGGGCATAATCCTAGTGAGAAGACTCAATCCCAAGCTGCAAACATCCATGTACTTTTTCTTCAGCCACCTTTCATTTCTGGACATTTGCTACTCCAGCGTATTTATGCCCAAGCTATTAGAGATCTCGGTTGTGGAAGGAAGAACTATCTCCTTCAATGTATGCATGACAGTTTTTCTTTGGCTGTGCATGTGTGATTACAGAAATGTTCATGTTGGCAGTGATGGCCTATGACCAGTTTGTGGGTGTGTGTAACCCCCTGCTCTATACGGTTGCTATGTCTCACAAGTTCTGTGCCTTCCTGGGGGCTGGAACTTACATGTGGGGTGGTCTCTTCTCCATGACACTCACCTAGTCTCTGGTAGGACTGTCCTATTGTGGATCTAACATCATAAATCACTTTGGCTGTGAGTACTCTGCCATCCACTCTGTCTCCTCCTCTGACCCCTCCTTCAGCCAAATGGCGTGTTTCATCATTTCTACATTCAATGAAGCATGTAGGCTCCTGATCATCATGGCCTCCTATGTCTTCATTGTTGCCACTGTCATCAGGATGCCTTCCAAGGGTGGCCTCCACAACGCCTACTCCACCTGTACCTCTCACCTGACTGCCATCAGCATCTTCCGTGGGATCATCCTCCTTCTCTACTGCATGCCTCACTCCAAAAAGCTCCTGGCTCCTGGTTAAAGTGGAAACTGTCCTTTTCACTGTCATGATCCCCATGCTGAATCCCCTGATCTATAGCCTCAGGAACAAAGATGTGAAAGAGACAGTCAGGAAGCAAATTCATTCCAAAGTGCATTCCCTCCACATAAAATTCAGATAAATTTATGTTCTGATTTATCTTAACCATCTACTATACAAAAATGTTTTTATTAGACTTATATCAGCTGAATATTTGATTATGCTTATATCCATCCATTATTGGATATGAAATGCTCTTAAACGTTCAGAGCACTTCCTAATTTTCTGTTTTGTTGAAAATATGCTGCTTTTATATATTTCTTCTGAAGAATTTCAGAATTTCAAATTTCCCCACTGAACATTATGAAAGTCAGAATGAGGAACTAGAAGTCCATATGAAGAATGCATTCCTTGTATTATAACCCAAATTTACCTTGTCCTTAATATCTAAGTGCTGAAAACACAAATGAAACCTTCCTGCACCAGATTCATACTCATTCATACTCAAGTCTTCAGAACTCAATGTGTTGACTCATAAAATTCTTTAAGCATAACTTTTTTTTTCAGCTTAATAGAGTAAGTACCATGAGAACCTTTGTTTACCTATGAAAAATACTGACTGACTTTAGCAAGTAGGTATTGAAAATATAACCTACTATTTATATGCATCACATTTTTTCTGAGTATCAATGTAACATATTACAGTTTAATGAAATGTATTGAGATAATGCTGAGAACAACCAAAATTTATATTTACCTCTAACAGTACTTGTATCCTGTTTTGTGGGACATGACACCATAGTTATGAAATTGTCCCTTTGATCATGCATTCTCACTATAAATTCATCTGATGCCAGTTTTTTCAGTAAATTGTCATATATACCCACTCAGTTGCTTAAACAAGAGTCACTATTACATATGTTCCCTCTTCTTCCAAAAGTTATAGGATGAAAGTCACTAAAAATAAAAATAGATAGTGTACAGATGGCTAGGAAATGTTTTAAGTAACATCTGAGTCAAGAGTCAGTGTTTCCTTGTCTCTATACCCTAAGTATATAGAATATGGAATTGTAAGCATATCTTGAAGTTTTCATTAATCTTGAAATCACCCAGTTGGAACACCAGAAAAAATTATAAGGGCAATACATAAAGAAGGCTTCACCTGTGATTTAAGAGGAGCAAAACTGAGGTTTGATTTTTGAGGTAACATTTGGTTTTATAACCAATAAGTCATAAATATTTTTATAGAAATACTAATAATAGAGTGCTCAAATAAATTTCAACAATATATAAAAAAACATTTTTTCAAGGAATCTTAGGTTGGCATATCATTTAAAATTATTGGTGATCTATTATAGTAACATAACAAGGGGAAATCACAGATTTATTTCAATATACACAGTGAATATATTTCATCAATTTGTACAGGTAAACAGAAGAGATAATGTGTACATGTATACCTACATAATCTCTACTATCAGATTCTGTCTATATGAGGAATTAAATTTAAAAGATCAGTTCATGTCATCATTAAATTTGACAAGTCCCAAGATCTGCAGCAGCAGGAAGTCATTAGTCTTTATTCGAAGGTCAGAGACTAGCAGAGCCATGGGGTGTGGATCCAAGGCAAATGTGAAGATCCAACACTGAGAGAAGCCATTGTCTACATTTGAATTTCTAAAACAGAAAAATCTGGTGTCCTTGTTCTAAGGCAGTAAGTCAGAGAACTGATTTCTCAAAGAAGCAGGAGTATTTTTTGTTGTTCATTTTTGTAAAACCCAGGCATTTAATTAAGAATCCACTTTATTCAGGTTGCTGCTTTAAGTGTTAATCCCATTTGGAAATATCTTCACAAAAATCAGACAGAATCATGTTTAACCCATTTGTGGGCAACCCATGTCCTAGTCAATTGATATGCAAAATTAACCTTCACTTATTAATGGGAGAACAAAATAAAACACACTTCAACAAAATCAGGAATAGAATAAAAATGAATGAACTATTACAGCACAGTACAAAAGAAATGAAAATGGTAATCATGATGAGGATAAAGACAATAATAATGATTGTGAGATGTTCATGCTTTGTTGGAATTGAACAGAATATGATTCATTTTGTAGGAATAAACATGATTATAATAGTTATTTTTATAATCTATGAATATAGTATGAGTTTGTATGGTCTACATTAAATCCTCTTAAAACATTTTAGAAAATTATGTTTAGAGGAACTTGGCTTTTCTTGGATATGTGGTGTATTTGATACTATTATAAACAGTAGTTTCTTAAACATATCATTTAACTTGCTATTATTTAAACATGCAGCTATTTTGAATTTAAGAGCATTGCAGAAATTTTACATATTTTTCCATACTCCAGTTTATTTCAACATTATTGTGTATTTTTATCTGTAAAATATCATACCTTGAGAAAAATAACAGGTATTATTTACTTTTCTCTCATCTTAACATGTATACATGTATGTGTGCAACCATACTGTATCTAATTAAATTACTGACAATATAAAAACTAAGAATACTATCTTGCTAAAATTTAAAATACATGTTTTTACTGGTTACTTTTGGTTACATATGGCAGCAGGATTCTTTTTTTTTTTTTTTTTTTTTTTGGGGGGGGGTGGTACTGGGGACTGAACCCAGGGCTTTATGTGTGCCACACAAGCACTCTACCAACTGAGCTGTATACCCAGTCCATTTTTAAATTTTTTTGTTGTTGTTGTTGGCAATGGACCATTATTTTCTTTATTCATAAGTGCCATTTTATTATGATTGTAGAAGCACGGAATGTGTCTCATTCTAGTTAGAGTCCCTTTCCTGTGGATGAACATATTGGTGGAATTCCCTGTGTTGTTTTCATTTGTGTACTTGGGAAAACTATTTCAGATTCATTCCATTGTCTTTCCTTTGTTTACTCCCTCTCCCTTCCCTCCATTCCCCATTGTCTGTTCTACTACACTTCTATTCTTCCCCTCATTCAACTCCTCACCCTTCCTTATTGTGGGTTAGCTTCCTACTACCAGAGAAAACACTTAACCTTTGGTTTTTTGGAACTAGCTTACTTCCCTTAACATGATAGTCTCCAGATACATCCATTTACTGGCAAATGTCATAAAGTCCTTCTTCTTTATGGCTGAGTAAAACTCCATTGTGTATATATGCCACATTTTCTTTTTTGCATTCATCTCTTGAAGGATATCTATTTTGGTTACATAATTTAGCTATTGTGAATTGAGCTGATGTAAACATTGATGTGGCCCATCATATAGTATGCTGATTTTAACTCCTGTGGACATACACAAGGAGTGGGAAAACAGGTTCAATGATTGATTCCATTACAAGATTTTGAGGAATCTTGTTTTTTATATTGTTTTCCATAGCGGTTGCACCAATTTGCTGTCCAACCAGCAATGTATGAGAGTACCATTTTCCCCACATCCTTGTTAACATTTATAGTTACCTGTATTCTTGATAATTGCCCTTTTGCCTGAAGTGAGATAAAATCTAAGTGTAGTCTTAATGTTCATTTCTTAATTACTAGAGGTGTTGAACTCTATTCATATATTTGCTCACTATTCATATTTCTTCTTCTGTGAAGTGCCTGTTCATTCCTTTGCCCATTCTTTTGAATATCTGCATTTCATTTGGTGTTGTTTTTGCAGTGCTTTATCTATCCTGGAAATTAATGCTCTATGTGAGGTGCAGGTGACAAAGATTTTCTCCCATTCTGTAGGTTCTCTGTTCACATTCTTGAGTGTTTCTCTTGGTGCAAAGAAGCATTTTAGTTTGATGCCATTCCATTTATTGATTACCAATTTTACTTTTTGAACTTTGGGGGGTCTTATTAAGGAAGTCCGTTCCCGTTCTGCTATGTTGAAGTATTGGGCCTACTAGTTACTTCCAATTGTGTAAGAATACCTAGATTCTTTATCAACTCTGAGTTGAGTTTTGTGCAAGGTGAGGGATAGTGGTAAAATTTCATTTTACTACACATGGAATTTCAGGTTTCCTCACACCACTTGTTGAAAGGCTATCTTTTCTCCAAAGTATTTTATTGGCTCGTTTGTCTTGTGTGAGTTAGCTGTATTTTTGTGTTTTTGTCTGTGTGTCTTCTCTCCTATTTCCTTGGTCTTCTTCCCTGTTTTGGTGCCAATACAGTGCTGCTGTTTTTATTAGTATGGCTCAATAGTATAAAGTCTTGTATTGCGATGCCTCCTGCTTTGTTTTATTTATTTATTTTTGCTAAGGATTGCTTTGGCTATTCTGGGTTTCTTGTTTTTCCAGATGAACCTCATGAGTGCTTTTTCCACTTTCATAAAGAACATCATTGAATTTTTATGAAAATTGCATTGAATATGTAAAGTGCTTTGGTAGTATGGCTATTTTGACAATATTAGTTCTGCCTATCCAAGAACATGGGAGGTATTCCCATCTTTAAAGTCTTCCTCAATTTTTTTATTTTGTGCTCTGTGATGTTCATTGTAGAGGACTTTTGCCTTTTCTAATAAATTGATTGCCAGGTTTTGTATTTTGAGGCTATTATAAGTGGTTTGGTTTTTTTCATTTCTTGTCAGTTGATTTGTCATTGGAGTATAGAAACACAATGGATTTATGGGTGTTAATTTTATGTCTTGGTATTTGCTCATTCATTTATGGGATCTAGAAGCTTTCTGGAGTTGTTTTTTGAGTTGGTAAGTTTTTGACATAACTATCTTTTTTTACCCTTAGATACACCCTATAGAAATAAATGCAGTGTTTATAATAAACAGATTAAAAATAGCAGTGCTATAATCTATAAGGCTGTTCTGGAGAATACAGCTAGGTCTACAGTGAACGCCCTGAAATTTAACATATGTCAATTCTCTGAAGCCCCTAGCTGAAGGCATATTTAGTATACAATACTAAGTCCATAATGTGGTTCAATATAAAAGAACATAAAGTACAATGGAGAGTCTGCTTAAAAACATGTACACACATGCAAGCAAATCAGAGAAGACTAAAAATGCTTATAGCATATAATTGTATCTGGATTATTGCAGTAAATAAGGTCCTGTTCTGACATTGATGCTTTTGTGATTTTTTTCAGAGCATAACCTCCATATAGAAGTCATGTCCTTTTAAGACACACCAGTCCACATAGTACTGATTTAGAAGAAATTATATTCCAAGTAACAGAAGAGAAATGTTTTCTAATTGTGTTGTAGGTTCTTCCCAACAGTCAGGATTCTCCAGGGTCTGTGTCCCCTGAGTTGAGCAGCTAGATGTGAACAAAGAACATGGAAGTATGTTGAAGATCTGTCACTTCTTTGGGGCATCACTGTGCTCCCAACAAAAACTTGTAACAGTTAGAAAAATGTTGTTAATTACCTCCATTATTAAATTTTACTCTGGAAGAGTCACTGGCTTTAAAATTATGTGAAAATGTATAAGAGCATTTTATTCGTGTGGGAAAAGGTGCATGCAGCTCATTTATCATGGCAAGGAAGGTCACAACTAAAAACGTGTATCAGGAGAATCTATCTTTTGGTAGTTACTTTAAAGTTGGGCATCTTTTCCTTCTTCTATGAGGTGCGTTAAAATCCTGAGACTGCTTTGAGAGAAAAAACAACGAAAATCTATGGGGAGTGAGGGAGAGTAATGGCCACTTAGGTCAGTGAATGGTATATATTTAAGGTGCAAATCTCTATTTTTATGATTCCTAGTGAAGCCAGAATTGAGGACATGCAGTAAGTGTAGGAAACCTGGTAAAGTGGAGGAACTGAGTCCATGAAAGTCTGGGAAGTCGGAGACCGCCCCAGGGAGATTGGAATGTCAGTGTCTCCAGAGCACTTTTGATCACCAAGGTTACCTGCCTAACTGCTCCTCCCAAAATGCTGCAGGCAGGGAATTGCTGATTAATGTCCCTGGGTCCCCACCTGAATCTCCATTTGGCCCTTCCCCCTGCCATCTACTTTTCACCTTTTTTGCTATGTCACTGGCATCTGCTGGGCCTATTCATGTAGGCAGGAAGGAGATAAGGGGAAAGAACAAAAGAGACCCTAATCTATAAAAGATGTAGGGTGCACTCACTTCTTAGGCTTCTAGAACATCAGCCATGGCCCCCCTCTCCTTCCCGGGAGAAGTCTGTATTACTACTTTTAAATAAAGCCTGCTTAATTTGCTTGCCTTGGCTTGCTTCTCTAATATTCAAAATTCAACATTTCAGGAAGCAGAACTCATCACTGGTAACTGGCGTTATTAGATTTGGAGGTCCCACCAAGATCTACAATAAGGTGAACTTCTCTCCATGCTCCTCCATCTGTTTGAGGTGCATCTCTCTGTCTCTATTTCTGGAGGGCAAAAAAGGCATCCCTCGACTACTTAAATGCAGTTAGTGCAGCCACCTTCCTTCAAGACACAGGTGAGAGGTTTCCCAGCCCAGGCAGTTCCCATTCACCTACTCTATGCAGAGCAGGCATGTTGGACTCTGCCAAAGCTGCTTCCTACTTTTTTGTCCAGGCCTGGAGAGAATTGTTGTCAGTACACAGTGTCCCTAGTCCTGAATCTACCTTGGATGCATGAAGACAGATGAAGGGTTGGAACAACTGCAGGGTGTCTGTGACCTCTGGATACTATAGGGCAGAATCCAAATATTCCTTTTCTGAACTCCACTCCTGACTGCCCTAACAGGTATCTAGGATGATTGGTTGATGAATGGCACTGAGGGAAAGTGCCAATGACCTTTGCCTCTGTATGGGCCACACAAGACTCCCCCCCATTCACTCCCTCCTGGGTGCTACTCTTACCTTGCCTGTCAGACCTTAGAAATTCAAACTGTTCAATAAATAAAAGACCTGGAATGATTAGTAAGAAATGCTCAGGTTCCCTTTGTTTGCATAGTTAGTCTTCACTACTCTATCTACAATCTCCCCAATACTGTTCCTGTGCTTAAATGTGCTCACTGTGTTCTCTTTAAGTTGCAAGAGGGAGGCATTTAAAATCAACCTCTTCCATGAGACCTTCCAAGAAAAGGGATTTATATACCCAACAACCAATAGATGTCCCCTCACCCTCCGGAGATTCTTTTAGTCTACAGAGCAAAAAATAGGCAAAAAATGCACAACTTTTACTTTTGTCATTTTTTTTTTCATAATTAGGAGTTTATAGCAGCAGGGAGGAAAGCAGTAATGCCCTGAAGTCTAAATCCTCCAAGGGTCTCTAGCACAGGGCAAACTGGGATCCTAGCACTTTGCCAAAGATGGCCAGAAATAACTTTGACAAAGCCAGGTGGTGAGAGATGGGTTTTCTGGACCATAAGGAAGCTCAAATTTAGGGATATGTCCCTAACACTTCTAACTCAGATGGGAGCTTCTCTCTCAACAGTATTGACAGGTTCACTACTAGTCTGTATACTGCAAAACTACAAATGATCAAGAAAAGTGCCTTTCATATATTAACAGGCTTGGCCACAATAATCTCTACCATGAGAGGAGAAGTCCTTGAGGAATCACCTACTAAGGAAGAAAAATCAAGGGGACCCCCAACTTAAGACAGATAGAAATAAATTTAGGTGGGATTTTGGAGAATCCAAATAAATATTTTGAGAATTCAAATAAATTTTCATTCAAACAATGAGTAGTATGCCTGGAAAACTATTATGTAAGGCCTTCAGGAAAGTCCTACAATTTTCATGGAGAGACTCAGGAAGGTAATAAGAAAACACACTACCATGAATCCTGAATCCATAGAGAGCCACCTATTTTAAAGGATAAATTTATCATTCAGTCTGCCCCAAACAGTTAGAGAAAATTACAAAAATTGGTATATAATCCTCATCAATCCTCAGATGGTCTTCTTCAGCTTGCATCTTCCATTTTTTTTTTATAATAGAGATCAAGAAGTAAAGAAAAAGAAGGGAGCATAAAGATGAGAAAAAGCAATTAATAAAGAGCATTCAAAACCTGAAGAGAAACTTTTAATGTCTCTCAAAACCCATGCAATTCACCCATTTTAGGAGTTCAAAAGGAAACTACTTCATCCAAAACCTTAGAAAAATCAATGAAGCAGTCATTTCCCTCTACCTTGTAATTCTTAATCCATACACTCTGTTATCTTGAATTTCAGTTGCTGCTAGGTTGACTGTATTAGATTTAAAAGATGGCTTTTCCTGTATACTCTAGTCTCTCAGTCACAATATATGTTTACCTTTAAGGAACAAGATAGTGTATTTCAACTACCCAGACACTGTTGCCTCAGGGGTTTAGAAATGTCCTCCCCTGTTCAGACAAAGCCTAGCTAAGGACTTAGCAAAATTCAGAGATAAAACATCTGTAATCATTCTCCAAAATGTAAATGACATTCTTTATGTGCCACCACACAGGAGAAATATCAAGGCATTACAGAGATACTAAACTTCTTAGTTGATATGGATTATAAGATCTCAATGCAGAAAGCTGAATTATGCCATTAACAGGTTCAATACTTAGGATTGCAACTCTCTCAAGGAATTCACAAGATAGGACACAAAAAATAACCACCATAGGACAATATCCTATGCTCCAGGACATAAGGCAACTCAGAGGCTTCCTAGGGATAACTGGATATTGCAGATTTTGAATTCCTGGATATGGAAAATCAAACCTCTTTACAGTCTCCTTAAAAATCACTACACCAAGGAACAACTGCCCTAATGTGAGAACCAAAACATACCAAAGGTTTTTAAAATATTAAAAAGGGACATTTGTTCAAGCTCCTGTCCTCAGCTTACCTACAGAGCAAGATTTGACCTATTTGTTACTGAGAGGAAAGTAACTTCATTCTTTAAAGTAATGGAAAATAAAGTCTCATAATTTTCTTTGACAACCAAATCTGTCCTGATAGAATTGGTTAAAGTACGCTAGGCATCAAGTTTCTGCTAGAACAAGTAATCTCAGTTCATTCCAGATCTCAGTCAAGGAGACCAATCTCAAACCCAAGGGGGGGGGGGAAGAAAGAAAAAGAGTCTTTTACCTGAACTCCAACAAAAGTAACTTGTATGGTGCTTTACTAAAATAATTAATGGTCCTGTCATTTTTCTAGAACTCTTGTTTTTTTTTCCCCTTAAATTCTATATTTTTTTGAGCTCCTGACAATTTTTGATTGGTTCTATTTTTTATTCAAAAGAGTTTTTGAATATCTGTTATATTGCAATGGAGATTCACCTACAACAACTACAAGGCCTTTGCTTCTATATTACATGTATATCATGTTGTTTCATAGCATGTTGTGTATGTATGTGTGTCCAAATATCATGTACATGATATCAAAATTGATATATAATGAGCACTTATAAACTGAAATTAAAAAATGGATCCAGATACTTTAGTTCATGTGATTTTCAAAGGTTCAATTTAAGTTGTGTAAATAAATAAAGGTAAAATATCTTTAAAATTACTTAATGCACAAATCTCTCTAGGTTGTTAAACTAATGAAATGTTGCTCTCTGTAAAATGTCTAATCCGTTGTTTCCAGGGCTTTTCTTCAACAAGAAAGAGACAGCAGATACTGTTTATACACTTGTCTGATATCTTGGTTTTTACCATAAATTAAGTAAATTAAATTATTCAAATGTGTTTGTTAGAGACATCTGATTAATTTATAAAGTTAAAATGCTAACTGTTAAGTAAAACATTAAGTACTATTAACTCCTTAAATTACATGGGATAACATACTTAAATGTTATTGGTAAATAAAAAGGGTTTAAAATTGCTTTGTGTTCATCACTATAAACAAGGTTCCTAAGAGTTAAGTCATAACTGGTACAATTCTATATGCAAAGGGATCCAAATTTTCAACTGTTTTTCAAGTAGAGTACTATAAATAACATAAGGTATTTCATCTGATTAAAATGGAGTAATTTACCTAAATTCAAAAATTTCATAAGAGTTGTTTCAGAATGTGAACAAAAAAGGCTCAACAGGAAAGACAAAAATAAAAGTAGAAGGGAGAAGAAAATATTTCTGGTTAAGAAAGTTCTGGCAGGATGAAATACATGAGGGTCTAAGTCAGTGTTAAGAAAGTCTCTGTAAATAAAGTGCAAATTTCAACAAGTTTGTGTGCAACTAAGTTGGTTATATGTATGTGAGACAATGAGTAAAAGCTATTAAGATTTTTCCTAAGGTCAAATACTAATGTTCTGATATAAACCAAAGTTTATTTCATATGTTAAACTGACAAGGATTTCTTCAAAACACAAATTAACTCTTATCACTGTGTCTGTTAAGTTTTATTCTTCAAAACAATTGGTCTTAAAGAAATTGGGATTTATACAATTACAGTTAAACAACTTTTAGAGTTTTATACTATGTTGCAAAGTCTAAATTTTTCTTTAAAAGCTAAATTTGGTTAATATAAAAACATCAAGATAATTGTGCTATTACTTTTTTTGTATTTTAATTGTGTTCATATTTTCCAGGTAAACAAGCCGTTAAAGCAGAAAATTTATCAAGTTCCTATTCTCCAAAATAAACTTGTCTTTATTGGTAATTTTAAACTTATAAGAATAATAAATTTTATTGGGCACTTATTTATATCATTTAATGTTCAATAACAGGACCTGTTATCAATAGGGTATATATAAAATTTGTTACCTTTTACACTGAGATAAAAAATTTAAATGGAAAGGTATTTCTAAAAGTTAGTGAGAGCCTGATTTGTTTAAAGTTTAATATTGTGAAACATGAAAGCATTTTTCCTCTTTGTCACACAAAAGGAAAGTTAAAAGCTCTCTCAGTCTTGGATGTAATGTCATCTTATGTTAACAAGCATTCATATAGACTGAGACTACAATATATGTGAACTTTGTACAATGATGTTTAAAGAGGAGGAAAAGGTCAGCTTCAGAACTAGAACACTTTACCTAAGATTTGTGAAGAGCCCCTTACCTGAGATAAGGCTCTGCTTCCCACATTTCTTCATGCTAGAATGACTCCAAAATAAGTCAGATTTCAACTCATTTAAGGTTATTCAAAAGATTGGTTTTTGTTGTATAATGACTGTGATATCAAACAGGGGGTGTAATGTATAACTCAGCCAAACTTCAATATAGCTATTACACATACTAAAATGTTTTTACTGTTGTTACTTCCATTTTGTACTTTCATTCTAAACTCTGCTGTCTGATTAATGTTTTGCAAAAGTACTGCTTCAAAAACAAACAACCTAAATTAATTTGAGATAATAAGCTGTCACCTATAGGACAGATAAGATAATATAGACACCAATTAAATAAAAGGGGGTAAGTGACTATAAAGTCATAAATATTGAAGTTAAAGATGAGTACTATTACTTTATGACTGGTGAGATTGACTTGCTGAATGTTTAAGACCAAACTTAAGAGATTGAGATTAAAATACAGGGGCCAAGAAAACCAGTATTTGGCTCTTCCCCTCAAAGTCAGCCTGAATCCAGGGAACAAGAGAATTTCTCTAAAGAGCCCTGCAACTCTAGGCCACACGATCTCCCAATCAGGGAGATTGATGAGACCACTAGCCAATCACTGCACATGCTGCACAGGAGGGTCATTGGAAAAGGAAGACATCACTGATGCTTCCAAGGGAACCCACCTCATCAAGGAGATTTTACCTAGCAAATGGCACTAAAGGAGTTAAAAATCTGCTTTCAAGTTCTCCACAAGTGACTCCTGTGGGAACTCAGCTGACTCTTAACAATCAACACAAACAGATTAATTTGACCAGCTTGATCTTCTACACCTAGCAAAACAGTTAAAACCAAAACATAGCCTTTCTTGCACATTTTAAAAAATGAAACAATAGTTAAATGTAACTTAAGATGTACACTTGTGTTTGACCCTAGAATAACTAAAGACTGGAAGCTATAAAAGAGTGATTCTTAGGCAGGTGTGCCTGATAACTATCAAGGGAAACCACCAGAGTCAGAAATTTTTGGTAAGTTTAAGGCCTACAGACCTTCCTAACCTCCTACACAAGCAGGCTTAATCAATGTTTCTTGGTATAATTATCTAGCCCTAACAGAAATACAGAGATCTCTGCTAAACAAAGGTTATACCAATAAAAGGTTATTTTACAAAAATAAGATGTCATTAACTAGCTTAACTATATTTTCTGGGGACATCAATGGCATTAAAAATTAAATGTTTTATTTACATTCCTGATAACTCTGACAATATTAATGTTCCAAAATAAAGACCTTGTCCTCTCCTGCTTTGTTAGGTCTTGTTATAGGAAAAACTTCCCAGTTCTTCTGGCTCTTGCTGAGAGATTATTGACTCCTGTCATCTTCATGATGTTCATTGACATGTTCCAGATGCTGCAACATTAATCTGTATTAATCTCAATTCAGTACTCATGTCTTTTTGTTTCTCTCTCATAGAAGCACCCACCCCAGATGACTTTACAACTTGGTTTTTCCCCAACCAGACTTCTACCATGGAACCCTTGATTGACCCAGTTTCTAAAAGGGAACTCCAAACTACTTGCCCTACGCTGCCCACTTCCAGCTTGAAGCAGCCAGGGCAGTCATCTCCCACTTCCTTACACCAGTAAGGAGTTCCTAAAACTAGAGGAGAGAATGAAGCCAGAATTGAGGACAGGCAGATACTGTAGAATAGAGAATCAGGACAAAAGGAGGAATAGAGGCCATGAGAGTCTGGGAAGTTCAAGACAGTCCCTGGGAGATTGGAATGTCAGTGTCTCCAGAGCACTTTTTATCACCAAGTTTCCCTGCCTAACTACTCCTCCCAAAATGTTGCAGACAGGGAATTGCTAATTAATGTCCCTGGGTCCCCACCTGCATCTCCATTTGGTCCTTCTCCCTGATTCTCACCTTTTTGCTATGTCACTGGCATCTGCTGGGCCTAATCATGTAGGCAGGAAGGATAGATAAGGGGGGGTAGAAAAAAAGATACCCTAATGTATGAAAGATGTAGGGTGCACTCACTTCTTGGGATTCTAGAACATCAGCCATGACCCCCTTCTCCCCCCTGGGAGAAGTCTGTATTACTACTTTTAAATACAATCTGCTTAAAATATGCTTGCCTTGGCTTGCTTCTCAGATGTTATGCTTCAACATCTGAGGAAGCAGAACTCATCACTGATAAATGGCAGTATAACTAGAATAATTTCACTGAGTTTGAAACTTTATTCTCAATTGCTAGGTCATACTACTGAATTTCAGTGAAGTGTTACAGGTAAGGTTTTTTTAATTACAATTTGTGAAATTAGTAAAATAGAGAACACACATGACTTCAAATTTGAAATAGCAAATCTTTTATGGTCTCATGAATGTTCTGCTAATATATTTGCAAACACTAGCATGGAAAAAGTAATATTTGGATAACTAGAGAAGTGTTTTTGGAAGAGCTGTGTAGGGAACATGTCACTAAACAAGATACAGTTTAAATCATAAGTGGAGAAATGAAATCAATTTGGGAGATTAGAAGAAATAAATATTTTCATAGAATACAAGTTTAAGCACCTCATATGAATTGACATAATTGGTTTTTGATGTATGAAGAAAATTGTGTGAAAATCCATAGGCTTCTATTCATGCACTTTGAAAGAGAGTGGATTCTAAAACTTCAATGATTTCACTCAAGGTTAGTTGGATGATAGTTTTTATTAGATAGCAACAAATTTTCTATTGAAATGCCTTCTGGCAACAGTAAGAATGAAGAATGAGGGACAGCTTGATATTTCCTCATTTTTCATTAACCGGTCTGATTTTACAAGAGCCTAAAACTGAGCTTCTGAAAGAATCAGCATAAGTAAAAAGCACCAGGCAGCCTTGTGGGAGCAATGTGAAGAATTATCTAAGCACTGGGGGAAGAGACCACAGGCACTGGATTTCAAAAAGGAATGTGAATTTGAAAACCAAAGGGAGTCAGAATATAAATGCCTAGGGCTAGTATTTCAAGATCTAAGGGTATTAACATGGGATCTGTGTTTTACCAGTAACCCATTGACAAAATTTGCATTGGCAAGAAATTAACCTAACTCACTTCAAATACCTAAATATGAAGTATGTCTTTTTACAGATATGGAAATAATAGTTTCCTCACTTTCTTCCTTCTTGGCTTTGATAGATTTTTGGGGGATAGTGAATCTAGTGTTTGTACTTAATGTTGGATAAAGAATGTTAATGTTATAGAAATATTGATCAGACACTCTGAGATATGTTCTAACACTATGAGAAAGTAAATATTGAATGGATATCAAATAAAGTTGTTTATCCAGGCAAAATAAGATTTCATAAAGTATTTTGAAATATTTGAAAGAACTTATAAAAGAATCTACCTTATTTATTTTGATCCCCTAAATGAGAAATCTATATGTTATTAAATAAAAAATTATAAAAGTCAGTACTAATAAAGGACATGATAAGATACATGTTAAAATGTAGAATTGAGAATGATGACTAGTGCTTCACTTTCTCTTCAAGACAATTTTGAAGAACAGTCTTTTAAATGTGACTTTAATGGCTTTATTGTTAAAGAGGGTGGAGGAATGTCAGTTTTGGAGCTCGAATTGAGTTTGTAGAAACAGAATTCTCAGTTTTTAAATGGTGCTCCATCAAGCTCAGGTCTTGGTGTATGGACACTCAGGATGGGCATTTAGTATGCACTATGCATGCAGGAATTCTCTATCCAAGTCAACTTTGAGAATCTTCATTGAGATTATGGTTTCACTAGACTTCCTTTTTTGAGCAGGAGATGAAACTACAAAATTTTTGACCAGTGTAGTTTTGCTTAATAAAAGCAATCTAAGTTTCTGAATATAAAAATAAGACATTTTCACCAATATGTGTGACCAGTAGAAAACATAAAACAATGCTGATCACTGCCCCTTTTTTTATTCCAGATAAGAAAAGTACAGTCCTGAAGAATGCAGCTACTTGCTCTGAATCAATAGTCAGTAAGTGGTCAAGTCTGAGTTCAAAGGGAAGCAAAGACTGACAATTGCAAAGTGACTCCCTCACCATCACTGGACCACACTGAATGTCACCTAATTCTCTGCCACTCCACCATGTCATGTCCTGATGCTCCATTTCATTTTCTGATATTTTTTCTTTAAAAAAGAATAATGGTACACGAAGTCAGAAACCAGAGCTCCGTGTCCACATTCATCCTGGTGTGATTCTCAGAATTCCCACACCTCCAGGCACCTCTCTTCCTGCTGTTACTCACCATCTACACAGCCACTCTGGTGGGGAACTTGGGCATAATCCTAGTGAGAAGGCACAATTCCAAGCTGCAAAGAACCATGTACTTTTTCCTCAGCCACCTCTCATTTCTGGACATTTGCTACTCCAGCATATTTACACCCAAGCTGTTAGAGATCTTGGTTGTGGAAGACAGAACTATCTCCTTCAGTGGATGCATGACACTGTTTTTCTTCGGCTGTGCATGTGTGATTACAGAAATGTTCATGTTGGCAGTGATGACCAATGATGACTGGTTTGTGGCCATGTGTAACCCCTGCTCTACACAGTTGCTATGTCTCACAAGTTCTGTGTCTTACTGGTGGCTGGAACTTACATATGGGGTGGTTTCTGCTCCATGACACTCACCTATTCTCTGGTAGGACTGTCCTATTGTGGATCTAACATCATAAATCATTTTTTCTGTGAGTACTCTGCCATCCTCTCTGTCTCATCCTCTGACCCTTCCTTCAGCCAGATGGTGTGTTTAGTCATTTCTATATTTAGTGAGGCACGTAGCCTCCTGATCACCCTTGCCTCCTATGTCTTCATTGTTGTCATTGTCATCAGGATGCCTTCCAAGGATGGTCTCTGCAAAGCTTTCTCCACCTGTACCTCTCACCTGACTGCCATCAGCATCTTCCATGGGATTATCCTGCTTCTCTACTGTGTGCCCCATTAAAAAAGCTCCTGACTCCTGATGAAAGTGGAAGGTGCACTCAGACAGTCAGGAGGCTAATCCACGCCAAACTGCATTCCCTCCACATAAAATCTGTATAAATGTTTTTGTATGTCTTAATCATGCACAATTTAAAAAATATTCTTGACGGTATGTATTTCACCTCAATATTTGATTATGTTTACATCAATTCATTATTGAATATGAAATGTTCTTAAATATATAGAGTACTTTCTGAATTTGTTTCATTGCAATTATGCTGCTTTTGTATATTTCTTCTGAAGATTTTCAGAAGGTAATAACCTTCTAATCTTCCCCAACAAACACTACTGATGTCAGAATGAGGAGCTAGAATTCCACGTTTAGAATCATTCCTTGTGTTACAAACCAAATTTAGCTTGTCCTTAATATTTAAGTTCTGAAAACACAAATGAAAGCTGCCTGCACCAGATTCATACTCAAGTCTTCAGAACTCACTGTGTTGACTCAGAAAGTTCTGTAAAGCATAATTTTTTGTTTGTTTCTCCTTAATAGTTTAAGCACAATGAGAGCCTTTGGTGATATTATGAGAACTATTGATTGACCCTAGCAATTAGGTAAATATAAGCTACTATTTATATGCATCACACTTTTTCTCAGTATCAATGCAACATATTTAGAGTTCAATGAAATGCACTGAGATAATGCTGATAGGAACAAAAATTTGTATTTATTTATATCAGTAACTGGATCCTCTTTTGTTGGACATGACACCATAGTTATGAAATTGTCCCTTTGATCATGCATTCTCACTATAAACTCATGTCTTATGGAAGTTTCATCAGCAAATTGCCATGCATACCCACTCTGTTACTTAAACAAAGGAGTCACTACTACATGTGTTCCCTCTTCTTCCAAAAATCATGTGATGAAAGTCACTAAAAAAAGTAAATGGATAGTGCACAGTTGTCTAGGAAATGAATTAAGCATCATCTGAGTTAAGAGTCTGTGTATCCTCATCTCTGCACCCTAAGCATATAGAATATGCAATATTAAGTTTATCTTGCAGTTTCCATTAATCTTGAAATCATGCATTTGAAACACCAGAAAAAAATTATAAGGGTAATAAATTAAGATTTCAAAAGTGATTTAAGAGAAAGAAAACTGAGGGTTGATTTTGAGGTAACATTTGGTTTTATAGCCAATAACTCATAAATATATTTGTAGAAACACTAATAATAGAGTGCACAAATAAATTTCAATAATATATAAAAGAAAACATGTTTATTCGAGGAATGTTAGTTGGTATATCATTTAAAATTATTGATGATCTATTACATTGACATAATAAGGGGAAATCACAGTAAATATATTTCACAGTAAATATATTTATACACAGTAAATATATTTCATCAATTTGTACAGGTAAACAGAACAGATAATGTATACATGTATACCTACATAATCTCTTCTATCAGATTCTGTCTATATGAGGAATTAAATTTAAAATATACATTCATGTCATCATTAAATTTGACAAGTCCCGAGATCTGCAGCAGCAGGAAGTCATGAGGGCTGATGCTGAAGCTCCAGTCTTTATTGGAAGGTCTGAGACCAGCAGAGCCATGGGTATGGATCCAAGGCAAATGTGAAGATCCAACACCTAGAGAAGTCAATGTCTACGTTTGAATCTGTGAAGCAGAAAATTCTAGTGTCCTTGTTCTAAGGCAATAAGTCAGAGGAGATCTGATTACTTGAAGAAACAGTAGGTTTTTTTTTGTTGTTGTTTGTTTGCTTTATATTTTGGTAATTAAGTTATTTAAAAATCTACTTTATTCAGGTTGCTGATTTAAGTGTTAATCCCATTTAAAAATATCTTCACAGAAATCAGATATAATAATGTTTAACCCATATGTGGGCAACCCATGGCCTCATCAATTGATAAGCAAAATTAACCTTCACCTATTAATGGGAGAACAAAATAAAAAAAAAAACTTTAACAAAATCAGGAATAGAATAAAAATAAATGAACTATTATCATACAGTACAAAAGAAATGAAAATGGTAATCATGCTGAAGATAAAGACAATAATAATGTTGGTGAGATGTTCATAATTTGTTGGAATTGAACAGAATATGATTTATTTTGTAGGAATAAATATGATTTCAATGGTTATTTCTTCTAATCTATGAATATAGTATAAGTTTGTATGGTTTACATTAAATCCTCTTAAAATATTTTTGAAAATTATGTTTAGAGTGGTGACTCATCTTGAATAATTGGTATATTTGATAATATTATGAACAGTATTTTGTTAAATATATCATTTAACTGGCTCTTATGTAAGTATGCATATTTTTTTATTTTGAATTTAAGTGCATTGCAAAATTTCTGTCAAATTTTTCTGTATTCCCTTTTATTTCAACATTATTGTACATTTTTGTCTGTAAACTGTCATATTTGAGAAAAATAATAAGCATTATTATACTTTTCTCTCATCTTAACATCTATACATTATGTGTGCAAGTATTCAAAACTATACTGTTTCTACTTCAATGACTGGCAAAATAGAAACTGAGAATATTATCTTGTTAGAGTCAAAAATTCAATTTTTTATTGGTTACTTTTGGTTTTTTGTGGAGGCAGAATCCATTTTGTTATACTTGTAAAAGCACAGAATATATCTTATTCTAGTTAGAGTCCCATTCCTATGGATGTACATACTGGTGGAATTCCCTGTGTTGTTTTCATATGTGTACTTGGGAAAACTATTTAAGATTCATTCCACTGTCTTTCCTTTGTTTATTCCCCCTCTCTTCCCTCCATTCCCCATTTTCTATTCTACTACGCTTCTATTCTTCCCCTCATTCCACTCCTCACCCTTCCTTATTGTGGGTTAGCTTCTTACTATCAGAGAAAATATTCTATCTTTGGATTTTGGGGACTGGCTTACTTGCCTTAGAATGATGGTCCAGATCTAACCATTTACTGGTAAACACCATAAAATTATTCTTCTTTATGGCTGAGCAAGACTCCATTGTGTATACATGCCACATTTTCTTTATGCATTCATCTCTTGAAGGATATCTATTTTGGTTCCATAATTTAGCTATTGTTATTTGAGCTAATATAAACATTGATGTGGCCCATCATATAGTATGCTGACTTTAAGTCCTGTGGAAATACACCAAGAAGTGGGATAACAGGTTCACAGAGTATTTACATTCCAAATTTTTTGAGTAATCTACACACTGTTTTCCATAGTAGTTGCACAAATTTGCTGTCCCGCCAGCAATGTACGAGTGTACCATTTTCTCCACATCCTTGTCAATATTTATAGTTACTTGTATTCTTGATAATTGCCATTCTGCCTGAAGTGAGACAAAATCTTGGCGTAGTTTTAATATTCATTTCTAATTCCTAGAGATGTCGAACACTGTTCATATATTTGCTGACTATTCATAATTCTACTTCTGTGAAGTGCCTGTTCATTCCGTTGCCCATTCTCTGATTAAGTTATTTGTTTTTCCTTTGGTGTTAAGTTTTTTTAGTTCTTTATATACGATGAAAATTAATGCTGTATGTGAGGTGCAGGTAACACAGATTTTCTCCCATTCTGTAGGCTCTCTGTCCACATTCTTGAGTGTTTCTCTTGGTGCGAAGAAGCATTTTAGTTTGATGCCATTCCATTTATTGATTATCTATTTTACTTTTTGAGCTTTGAGGATCTATTAAGGAAGTCCGTTCCTGTTCTGATATGTTGAAGTGTTGGGCCTACCTTTTCTTCTAGTTGTGCAGTTTTTGTTCTAATACCTGGATCCTTGAGTCACTCTGAGTTGATTTTTTTTGTAGGGCAAGGATGGGGTAAAATTTCATTCCACTATACATGAATTTCCAGTTTTTCTTACACCATTTGTTGAATAGGCTATCTTTTCTCCAAAGTATGTTGTTGGCTACTTTGTCTATTATGAGTTAGCTGTATTTTTGTGATTTTGTCTTTGTGTCTTCTATTCTGTTCCCTTGGTCTTCTTCTCTGTTTTGGTGCCAAAACAATGCTGCTGTTTTTATTATTATAGCTCTATATTATATTAGGTCTGGTATTGAGATACCTGCTGTTTCATTTTGTTTATTTATTTTTGCTAAGGATTGCTTTGGCTATTCTGGGCCTCTTCTTTTTATAGATGAATTTCATGAGTGCTTTTTCCACTTCAGTAAAGAACATCATGAATTTTGATGGAAATTTCATGGACTATGTAAAGTGCTTTTGGTAGAATGGCCATTTTGACAATATTAGTTCTGCCTATCCAAGAATATGGGAGGTATTCCCATCTTCTAATGTCTTCCTCAATTTAGGATACAATACTAAGCCCATAATGTACTTGAATATAAAAGAACATATAGTACAATGTGGAGTAGATGTCTGCTTAAATACATCTACACACATGGAAACAAATTCAGAGAGGACTAAAAATGCTTGTAGTATATAATTACATTAGAGTTATTGCAATGCTTTTACATTAATGTTTTTGTGATTTTGTGTAACCTCCATATAGTAGTCAGATATTTTTAAGACAGGTCAATCAACGTAGTACTGATTTAGAAGAAATTATATTCCAAGTAACAGACAACATATATTTTCTAATTGTGTTTTTAGATTTTCCCAACAGTCAGGATTCTCCAGGGTCCTGAGTTAGGCAGTTAGATATGAACAAACTACATGGTCATAAAATATATGATCGAGATCTGTCACTTCTTCGGAGCACCACTGTGCTCCCACCAAGAAATTGTAACACTTGAAAAATTGTGTTAATTCCCTCCCTTATTGAATTGTTTTCTGAAATAGTCACCGTCTTTAAAGGGATGTGAAAATGTATAAGAATATTTTATTCATGAGGGAGAATGTGCATGCAGCTTGTTCATAATAGCAAGGAAACCAGCAATTAAAACTGTGTATCAGGAGAATCTGTCTTTTAGTGGGAGTTTTAATCTTGGGCATCTTTTCTTTTTTCTATGATGTGTGTTGAAATCCAGAGATTGCTCTGAGAGGAAAAACAACAAAATCAACAACAAAAACCTATGAGAGTCAGGGAGAGTAATATCCACTTAGGTCAGTGAATGGTGCATATTCAAGATGCTAACCTCTATTTTCATGATTCCTAGGATAATTTTACTGAGTTTGAAACTTTGTTCTCAATTGCTAGGTCATACTAGAGGATTTAAATGAAGTGTTAAAGGTAATTGTTTTTCTCATTACATTTTTTGAGTTTAGTAAAATAGAGAGCACACATGAATGCACATTTAAAATAGTAAAACTGCTATGCTTTTCATAAATATTCTGATAATATATGTGCAAAGTAATATTTGGATAACTAGAGAAGTTTTCTTGGAAGAGCCAAGTAGGAAATATGTCACTAAACAAGATCCAGTTGAAATCATGAGTGGAGAAATGAAGTCAATTCAGTAGATTAGAAGAAATAAATATTTTCATAGAATGCAATTTTAAACACCCCATAAAAACTGACAGAATTGTTGGTTGTTGATGTATGAAAGAAATTGTGTCAAAATCCATAACTTCTACTCATGCACTTTGGAAGAAAGTGGAGTTAAAAATTCAATGATTGTGTAGAAGGAATTGAGAGGGAGGAGGTACGAAAAATGGTGGAATGAGACAGACATCATTACCCGATGTACATGTATAATTATACGAATGGTATGAATATACATCGTGTACAAACATAGAAATGAAATGATGTACCCCATTTGTGTACCATGAATCAAAATGCAGTCTGTAAAAAATTAAAAGATAAATAAAACAAATTCAATGATTGTATTCAAGGGTTAGTGGGATGGTAGTTTTTATTAGATAGAAAAGTATGTTCTGTCAAAATGCCTGCTGGCAACAGTAGGAGTGTAGAATGAGGGACAGCTTGATGTTTCCTCATTTTTTATTAGCCCTGCCTGATTTTACAAGAACCCCAACCTGAGCTTCTGAAAAGATCAGCAAAAGCAAAAAGCACCAGGCAGACGTGAGGGAGCAACGTTAAGATTATCTAAGCACTGGGGGAACAGGCCATGGGCACTGGAATTCAAAAGGGAATATGAATGGACATCTAGAAGGTGTTCACATGTGTATTTCTAAGGCTGTGTTTTGTTTTGTGATGCCCTAAACAGGAGTGTTGGTGAGGCGATCCCAGCAGTCCTGCAGGTATCTAAGTTAATGACTTCTAAGGAATGCCATGACTTTCACAGGATCATCACACAATGTTATTCTAGCTATGAATGTGTTCTGTGCATTTTAATATACCTGTTTATTTGTAAATAAATCATTACACACTCCAGACCTCCTCAAATTGATAGTGAGGTGGCTAGGGAAGGAATATCTTTATGTGCTCCTAAACCCTTCCATGTTCCCATGCCTCCCTGTGGTAGCATACTAAAATCATAGTGTTGACCCACTGTGGACAATATAGTTGGGATGTAAGAAAAGTCAAAAATTGCTTAAGTAATTAATTGCTCAAATCATAATGGACTGTAGAAAACTGGAATGGTCTCTAAAAGAAAAGGAAAAAGTATGAGGGCTGAAAAAACTTTTATTATTCCATTTCTGACAATACAGAAAAAAATTATCTCAAAGGAAATAATAACTTTTACTATGAAAAAATACAAGTAGGCAAATGGTCCAGGGAAATGAGAGACAGACCTAAGTTGAAGGTGAGCTGAACAAGTCAGCTCCTTCTCAAGCCAAAACAGCTCAATTCATATCATTAAGTGGTGGCAAGAAACATCTCTAACAATTAGAGAAATGCAAATCAAAACTACTCCAAGATTTCATCTTACTCCAGTCAGAATGGCAATTTTCAGGAATACAAGTAACAATAAATGTTGTGAAGGATGTGGGGGAAAGGTTACACTCGTACATTGTTCCTGGGACTGCAAATTGGTGCAGCCATTATGGAAAGCAGTATGGAGATATCTCAGAAAACTTGGAATGGAACCAACATTTTACTCAGATATCCCACTTCTCAGTTTATACCCAAAGGACTTAAAATCAGTCATATCAATGTTTGTAGCAGATCAATTCACAATAGCTAAACTATAGAACCAACCTAGGTGCCCTTCAACAGATGAATGGATAAAGAAATTGTGGTATATATACACAATGGAGTATGACTCAGTTTTAAAGAAGAATGAAATCATGGCATCTGCAGGTAAATGGTGGAGCTGGAGAATATTACAGTAAGCAAAATAAGTCAATCCCCCCCCCCAAAAAAAAAAGGCTGAATATTTTCTCTGATATGTGGATGCTAATTCTCAGTGGGGGAACCTAGGGAAAAATAGAAGTACTTTGCATTAGGGGAGTGAAGGGAGTGAAGGATAGTAGAATGAATTGAACATTATTACCCTATGTACATATTTGATTACATGAGCAGTGTGATTCTACATCATGTACAACCAGAAGAATGAGAAGTTATACTCCGTTTATGTATGCTGTGTCAAAATGCATTCTACTGTCATGTATAACTAATTAGAAAAAATTAAAAAATAAACTAACTTTAGAGAAATAAATAAGATTGGTGGAAAGGGAAATAACAGTCCAGGATTCTAAGCAGATATAGATTTTTGATTTTATATCTTGTCCTTTTGGAGTCTTATTGAGCAAGTTTGTTCCTAAGCTGACAAAGTGGACAGCTGGTCCTACTTTTTCTTCAAGTAGGCTCAGAGTCTCTGGTGTACTACCTAGGTCTTTGATCCACTTTGAGTTAAGTTGTTTATTATTTCTTCTTATTTGCATATTAAAAGTTTTTACTATTCCCAAGGACTTTCATGGTATGATAATATAAATAATACAGTCATCTCAATAATATTCTGACATTAGTACATGTCTCCTTGTTTATCATAAAATAATATTTTAATATGAAGTCTTCCATGCATCAGACACATTTATAGAGAATTTTTATAACATAACAGTGTTGAACACGACCACTGTTTTATTCTCGATAAGAAAACTACAGTCCTGAGGAATACAGCTACTTGCTCTGAATCATCAGTCAATAAGTTATCAAGTAAGATTCCCACAGGAAGCAGAAGACTCATCACAGTAAACTGATCACTCTCATCCTCATTGGGTTACACTGAGCATCAACTCACTGCCAGTCCACCATGTCAAATTCTGCTGCTCCATTTTATTTTCATTCCTTATATATTTTTTCTTTCAAGAAGAATTATGGTACATGAAGTCAGAAACCAGAGCTCTGTGTCCACATTCATCCTATCAGGGTTCTCAGAATTCCCACACCTCCAGGCACCCCTCTTCCTGCTGTTCCTCAGCATCTGCACAGTCACTCTGGTGGGGAACCTGGGCATAATTGTGATCATAAGGATCAATCCTAAACTTCAAAAACCCATGTACTTTTTCCTCAGCCACCTCTCATTTCTGGACATTTGCGACTCCGGTGTATTTATGCCCAAGCTGTTAGAGATCTTGGTTGTGGAAGACAGAACGATCTCCTTCAATGGATGCATGACACAGTTTTTCTTTATTTGTATGTTTGTGATTACAGAAATGTTCATGTTGGCAGTGATGGCCTATGACCAGTTTGTGGCCATGTGAAATCCCCTGCTCTACACAGTTGCTATGTCTCACAAGCTCTGTGCCCTCCTGGTAGCTGGAACTTACATGTGGGGTGGCTTCTGCTCAGTGACACTCACCTATTCTCTGGTAAAACAGTCCTATTGTGGATCAAACATCATAAATCACTTTGACTGTGAGTACTCTGCCATCTTCTTTGTCCTGCTCTGACCCTTCCTTCAGCAGATGGCGTGTTTCATCATTTCTACATTCAATGAAGCATGTAGGCTCCTGATCATCATGGCCTCCTATGTCTTCATTGTTGCCACTGTCATCAGGATGCCTTCCGAGGGTGGCCTCCACAAAGCCTACTCCACCTGTACCTCTCACCTGACTGCCATCAGCATCTTCCATGGGATTATCCTCCTTCTCTACTGTGTACCCCCATGACAAAAGCTCCTGGATCCTGGTTAAAGTGGAAACTGTCCTTTACACTGTCATGATCCCCATACTGTATTCCCTGATCTATAGTCTCAGGAACAAAGATGTGAAAGAGACAGTCAGGAGGCAAATCCATGCCAAACTGCATTCTCTTCACATAAATTCAGATAAATATATGTTTTTATATATCTTAACCATGAACAATTTTAAAAAATGTGTTTCATGGTACTTAAGTTTCAACTGAATATATGGTTATGTTTACATTCATCCATTAAAATCTTCCTAAATGTTCAGAGTGCTTTCTAATTTTCTTGTTTCATGCTTTTTTGTATATTTCTTCTGAAGAATTTCAGAAGATTATATGGTTCTAAACTTCCCCACTGGACACTACAGAATTCAGAATGAGGAGCTAGAAATCCGTATTTAGAATTCACTTCTTGTGCTATAGTCAGTCTTTACCTTGTCTTTCATATGTAAGTGGTGAAAACAAAAATGAAAGCTGCCTGTATCAGTTTCATACTGAAGTCTTCGGAACCCACTGTGATGACTCAGAAAGTTCTGTGAAGCGTAACTTTTGGTTTGACTTTAATGCTTTAAGTGCAATGAGTACCTTTGGTTATTTATGAGAAATATTGACTGACTTTAGCAAGTAGGTCTTGAAAATATGAACTACTGTTTATATGTATCACCCATTTTCTAAGAATCAATGCAATATATTACAGTTCAATAAAATGTACTGAGTTAATGCCCATAGCAATAAAAATTCTATCAATACTTGTACTCTATTTTAAGGGACATGACACCGTAGTTAAGAAACTGTATCTTTGATCATACATTCTCATAATAAACTCATATCTCAAGTACGTCTTTAACAGTAAATTGCCTTATATATTCACTCAGTTGCTTAAACAAAGGAGTCAATGTTAATTATGTTCCCTTTTCTTCCTTGAACATCTGTAAATTACATTTCTATGTCTCCAAAATAGATCTATTTACTCATTTCCATTCTCTCTTATTCATCATTCTAATCAATTTGGACATTAATAATGCAACATTAATATGGTTATTTTATTTACAAAAAGTTATTAATGAGAAATTAACTATTATGTTTCTTGAACATATAATGTCTATTTATTTCCCTCTGCTCCTTAGAATTATCTTATATTTTTCTAGTGAACTTTTCATTTATAGTGAAAAGTTCTCTTTTTGTAAAAATGTAGTAATTGACTCTCAGATATTGTCAGTAAAATTTAAAAATCTATTATAAAATAATGTTTAAATGCCCATCGAGCCCTCAAGTAAGTGAAGAGATGGAATATTACCAGCAAAGTAAAGCTAATCACTTGCCATTTCTCCTGACTCCCAGCAACAGCAAAAATATTACTTTTATCATAAAGATGAACTACTTTTTTCTATTGGTATTAACTATCTTTTAAAAATTCAAATTAATATTTTAAATTTTCAAACATTATGGGAAGTCACGTAGTGTGTAATCCACGTATCCTACTTTTATAAATTATCAATATAACTTTACAAATCATTCATTTTGTTGCATGAACTTATTATTTTTAAATTTTTGTTCTTATCTAATATTTCATCAAGTGAATATTCCACATATTTTTGTAACTCCATATAGAATAAAGGACATTTGGCATGCTCCAAATTAGAAAATATATTCTGTTGTGCTGCACATAAATATGCTCATTGTAATGAAATTGCACATGTATTTAGATTTCAATATTTTAAATTGATCCTATCAATTTACAGTTTAAATAGTGATGTTTGAAAGTTAAAGAGTTGTCATCTTCTTCCTCATCAGCACTCAGTATTATTAGTCATTATTTTTATCAATTTGTTGTAGATATTTCACTGTGGCTTTAATTTGAATATTTATGCTTATTGAGATAAGGTATATTTAATGTGCTTATTGCTTTATTTCTTCTGAATACCTATGTAGGATGCTTTGCCAACATTTTGAATTATTTGTGATTTATTTATCTGAAAAACTTCATGTACATTGTGAAAATTACTCCTTTCTCAGCTGTGTACTGTGAAATATTTTCACATTGAGGTTTACTTTTCTCATTACTAATACCCTTTGACAAAGAGCAAGTTTGAATTCTGACTTAGACAAATATATTTTTTCTACTGTTTTAAATATTATTTAATACCATGAATTTCTTTGAAATCAAGAAGATATTCTCTGCAGAATTCAAGATAACCGTTGTCTACATATTCTGTCCCATTCATTAACATTTATTTGGTAGAGTTCCCCAAATATGCTAACATTAACATAAATGTTTAATGATATATCAGTTTAAAGGGACTGATAAATTTTTTTGCCAAAACAAAAAAATTATTTATTCAAAACATTTATCAGCAACCTCATTGAAAATGCATATGCAATGTGAGATTGAATAGATTAGAAAATCACTGGGGGAAAATGTCAAAGAGGCAAAATTAGATCAATATGCAGATATTACTGATATTTATGAAACAAAAACAAATGCAAGCCCCCAAAACCCAACAAAAATTTGTATGTACTAAAGCAGGATGTGATTTTCTTTTTTGTGAATTCCAAAGGCTCATATTTTCAATAAAGAATAACACATTTTCTAAAATATGGATTTAGTAATATGGGTTGGTTGTATTTTTCTAATGACCAGTAGGTCAACATCTTCAATTTTCCCATCTGATTTAGTGATTTAAATTAATTATAGTTTAAATTAGTAATAAGGAATTTTCTCCAAATTGCCTTGTTTATACTCATGGCAAACACCTGGTTAAGATTCTCTAGGGTGATTCCCCAAGGCCAGGCAGTTCCTCTTAAAATACTTAACATGAGGCCTGAATTTGACTTCTGAGTCTGACTCACCCACATAGAGACTCTATGATGTCCAGGTTTGTTTATAATAAGAGACTTTTTATATTCTTGGTACCTTCCATGGTATATATTTTGAATTAAATTCTCATTGCCTAATTACAAACTAGAACAATTTGTAAAATAGCTACTTTTTTGAGAAATAATTTTAAGTAATTTGTTAAATAAAAGAAGACTTCAATAAATAAGTCTGGATTCTATTGAATTATTTAGTCTATGTGTTATATTATGATTTTCATGGGGGAAATTCTATAAATGAACAGTATAAATTTTTTTTGGTCAGTGGAAAACGTTTGTAGCCTAGTGACAGTTGTATCTATCTCCCTCAACTGAGAATAATAATACAAAGTATTGAACTCTCTTTCCTACATCTTTAAGACTTAGGCATGATCTTGTCTTAAACTTTGTGTTCTTTAATAATGTTTAATAACTCTGACAGATATTAATATAATGCTAATTACCCATTCTCAATTTTTAAAAATGTTTAAGAGGGATATTTTAAAGAGATTATAACACTGAAGAGAAAAATATTGTTCTTTGTATATAATTTTTTACTTTGAAGCCATGTGGGTGGAAGCAAATCTGAACAGTTTAATTATGAAATTCCTATTTATCATGGAAGTTTTCTGGAAGCGTGTACCCTGGAATCAGACATTAGGAGGTGATGGTTCTTAGGATTTGAGGGAAAACTTGTTGTCCTATTTGGAAGAGATATTTTGATGAAGGTATTGAATCATAAAAAAAGTACATGCATGAGGGATCAAAAATGCTGGGTAAAAAGAAGGAACCTGCAGTAGCCTATGGGTGTGAAGCTACTGTAGAGATTACAGGTCATCACACAGAAATTCTTAGATTACAGGTGTTTTGTGAAAAGATTTTTTGTAAATGTATAAGGGTTTGAGCACCACAGTAATGTAAAATTGAAATTTAATCATACAGGCTGGGAGTAGTCAGGTCCTCTGAGGATCCCTTGTTATCTAGGTGATTATATGTGAGCTAGGCATTACCTTGAGAGCACATTTTGAGGTCTTTCATTTGGCTCTAAGTTGTTTTTCTTAGCCTGAAACCAAGATGAAAAGGGAGCTGAAGGGAACCAGAGAAAGACAGGGAGGGGGGAATAAAAGAGAAGATAATGATTAGACTTTGTATTAGGTCAACCTAAGTGGAAATTCTGACTCAGCTGCCTTTTCATATGTGACTCTGGAAGTTATTAGTGCTCTCTGAACTCTTCTCCTTAAATATGCAAATAAAATAGTCCCACAGGCATTAAATTATTATTGATATTATTGCCATGAATACATTTATATGATATCATAGTGTATATGGGGCATCTCAAATTAGAAAATGATGTGAAAACATCCAGGTCTATTCCACATTTAGGGAATGTCCCCAGAACTTAGTTTATTTTTTTCTGTTCTTTGTAGCATTATTTTTATTAATTGAATAAGAAACTAGTTTTGAAGGTTGGAGATCCTGGATTAAATTTGTAAATAAGACCAAAGGAGCACTCAGAATGAAATCAGCAAAGAGTACTGCTTTTACAACATCTCTGCCAAAATTTTTCTACTTCTTGTTCCCTATTGGTGTACACTGATTTCTGAATTGATATCTGGCTTTATATTATAGAATTTTTCTTCATTCATTAAAAATTATGAGTAAATTTAAAAAGACAACTTTACAAAGAATAGAAAAGAAACTGAGTCCTGGGGACAGTCTCTACAATGTAAAATACACCTCGGGTGCTTTAACTTCATTTTCTAATTTATGATATCCTATATGTATCATTTTATCATGTAAATGAGGCAGTGACAGTAGTAGTAATAATAATAATGGTAATCTAATGCTTGTAGATTCTATGTTTGTATAGATAAGGAGAAGAGGTGCAGAGAACATGAACAGCTTCTCAGAGCCAGATACACATAGGCTGCTGAGGCAGAATTTCCAAGTAGGGGATCTGATCTGAAGTTTAAGATTTTTACAAGGGTGTACATATTTTCAAGATGATCCAGTAAATGACCTATTAAACAAGGTTTGACTAATCAACAAAATCATTACCATATACTGGTAATCTGTCAGAAGGATGCCAGCATTATATGACCAACTAAAAGGAAGCATACTTGAAGAAAGAAAGGGGACATAGTTCAGGTAGATTTGGAGATTCAGACAGTGCTTTATACACAGTGGGTATAAATGTTCAGCTCTAAAATCTTATGAAAGTGGTGCATATGTGCTGGATTTGTCCCTTTACAGACAATTGAAGAAACAGGCTTAGGGCTATCTTATTACATTATCTAGTACTCGCAGTTGATTTCAAGTGTGCTTTATTGAGGAAGAATATCTTTAGTTTTGAGAGTTGCTTTGTTATTCCAAAAGGTCAAAGCACAGTACAATATTAAGAGTTTAAAGGAAATCCAGACAGTTAGTGTGGAAGAGTTTGGAGACATGGACTTGTGAGGAGCCCCTGAGTAATCTAGGCACCCTTAGCCAGGAAAAGGTGAGAGCAATAAATACTCACTCTTGGAATTAGATACGTGGGGACTTACCATGTGTAGGGGTGGGCCTTTTCTAAAACATCCCAATGGACAGAACGAAGCCCAAATCAAACTCTGCAGATGTGAACTTTAAGAAACAAAGGGAAAATATTACTGACGATGTTAACACAGAAGGATCATTGTGTTTCCACCTACCTTGGAGTGGTTCCCGATCTTGTTCCACAGATTTCAACTGCTAGACTTGCTTAATTATATCACACCCATAAAAATGGAACTCAAGTTCTACATCAAGTGTTGATCTCATAGATTGGTCTACATTTCTGGGATTTCTGATAGAAATAGCGATTTATATCTCAGCCTTCCAAATCTGCAAGGATTCCCCAAACAAAGCAAATCATTTCTGTATTTGAAAAGAACTATTTGTTCAACCACATGAACAGTACAGGAATTTGAAAATGAACCAACCCAATGACTCCATGCCCTTGATATGGGTACACTGTTTGTAGGGTGAATTAGCCATGATAAAATATCTAGAACGTCAAGATTTTGTATAACCAAGAAAAGCCCATGGAAGTTGCTTTTTAAAGTTCAGACTAAATATTGCTCCAGCTTCCAGTGTAAAAATGTTAGAATTATTTCTGCTTGTGAACCCAAACTCTGGTACAGTCTTCAATCCTTATTACATGTGTTTATATCATAGTATTTCATATCCAACATCAAAAGTTGCTTTTTGTTAATTGGAATTTTTAAAAACTATTTTTAATTGTAAATGAACACAGTACTTTTATTTATTTTTATATGGTACTGCAGATTGAACCCAGTGCTTCACCTATACAATGTTTTATATGTAGTTTATGTATATAATTTCTCTGTATATAAGAGATTATATAATTTCTATGGTTTTTGTTAATGCACATTTTATTGGTCTGAATTTCTGGGAAATAAGGTATTTTCATTTTAAAAATATATAATAAATATATATTCAATAAATATATGATATATAATAAAATGTATATATTTTACATAGAGAAGGAGAGAGTTAGAGACTGGCAGAAAGACAGACAAATAGACATATGGAGTGAAATGAAGTACTACACCATCATAAACAAGATGATAATTTTCTGAAAATTAAAAGACTGCCTAACATTTTTCCTCAGCAATTGTTTAGATACTAGAGCTTTTTCAGATGGTCAAAGGGTAACAACAGCACTGAGAAACGTGTGTCAATGTTATTAGAGAACAGGGATCAGTTTCTGATGACCAAAGGAGATTCTAAGCAACTTAGATTACAGGATGTTTCTAGGAATAGTAAAACTAAAATATCCATAGAGAACTGCTCAGTACCAATGAAGCTGCAGGAGTGCTTATCTGCCCTCTTCCCTGACTGGATTAAAAACAAGGAATATCTGGCGAAATCCGCTGCGAGGATCCCCACTGGCAGGCGTGCTTAGCCACCTAGGCTCTGCGATGTCCTGAGACATGCTCCTCTGCTTTCCTTTCATGACACCAGTCTCTCTGCTCTTTCACTGCTCAGGATGAACTCTCAGATTTCCTCCAACAAGAGCCGGATGCAGGAGGGGAACCAGAGTGCAGTCTTCACCTTTGTCTTCTTGGGCTTCTCAGAATATCCGAAACTTCAGGTGCCCCTGTTCCTGGTGTTCTTGACCATCTACACAATTTCTGTACTGGAAAACCTTGGCATGATATTGATTATCAGGATCAACCCCAAACTTCACACTCCAATGTACTTTTTCCTCAACCATTTATCCTTTGTCAATTTTTGCTATACCACCACAATTGCACCCAAACTTTTAGACTCTTGATTGTGGAGGACAGAAGCATGTCCTTCAAAGGATGCATAGCACAGTTTGTCTTTGGCTGCACGTGTGTCATTACGCAAACATTTATTTTGGCAGTGATGGCCTATGACCGGTTTGTGGCTGTTTGTAACCCCCTGCTCTACACAGTTGCTATGTTGCGAAGGCTGTGTGCTCTCCTGGTGGCTGGAAGTTACATATGGGGCGGAATCTGTTCCTCCACGCTCACATATTTTCTCCTGGCACTATCTTACTGTGGCTCTGGAGTCATCAATCACTTTTGCTGTGAGTACTCTGCCATCATCTCTGCATCCTGCTCGGATTCCTCCATCAGCCAGCTGGCATGTTTAGTCATCTGTATGTTCAATGAGGTTTGCAGCCTGCTGATCATCCTTACCTCCTATGTCGTCATAGTCATTACAGTCATCAAGATCCCTTCTAAGGGTGGCCTGCAGAAAGGCCTTCTCCACCTGTGGCTCCCACCTGGCTGCCATCTGCTTCTGCTATGGGGTCATTCTCCTTCTCTACTGTGTGCTCAAATCTAAAAGTTCCTTGCTCCTCGTCAAATTTGCCATGGTGTTTTACAGCATGGTCATCCCCATGCTAACCCCCCTTATCTACAGCCTAAGAAATAAAGATGTCAAGGAGACCTTGAGAAAGTTAGTGCACTTAAAAGTGCTTTCTCACTCATGATAGTTAAAAACACGTATACATGTGTTTCTCTTCCAACTTCAAAATAACGTGCATTCAACATTGCATTGTTTTCAATTGTCTCTTCAAATAATGCTATGACGTTGTTTAGAGAATTTGTGAGATTGAGATATATATATATATATATATATATATATATATATATATATATGATTGTCAAATCAAGTTATACTTTAACAATCACTTATGAGTGAAGGGAAAAAAGAGAAAGGTAATCCTGCTTTTGCCTCAACTAAAATGTAGTAGGCTAAACCATGGTCCTCTATGATGTCTGCAGTCTATATTTTATAACTTAAGTATTTATCTTTTATTTCAACCTTCCCTTTCTCTTCACTCTCTTCCCCTCCTCACCCTTCATTTCCTTTCTGCATTTTCAGTGTTCTGTCATTCTCTCTCCCAGTGTGGCAACCTTACACACAAGAACGTTTTAATAATGATTCTCTGTGTTTTCCTCCAACAAAGTGAAGACAAAACACAAGCAACACTACTTAATTGGCACATAATAACCTTCCCACTCCCTTTACATGCTCTGCCTGGAGATTGTGGCATCCATAATCTTTCTCTTTACAGTTACAATCTGTACATATGGATTTTGAACATGTACATTTTATTTTTTTCTGCATTCAAGATGCATTTAAACTAAATCTTAACATATACATTCCATTTTATCTGGTGTTGTTTTTCAGGATTTTGTTCACAACTGTGTTTAAGTCATAAATTGTAACCACACTTTATTTTTTTATTGCAGAATTGTGTTCTGTTAAATGAATCTACCATAATTAGTTTATTCATACTACTGTTTATTTTTTATTTGGCATTGTTTCCTTTTTAGTATCTTATTGTAAGTGCTTCTAAGAACATTGTTCTGAAGGTCTGCCTTATGTGGATTTCCATTAATCTAATTGAATTATTTCCAAATTTTTAGAAAACTTGTTTGTAGAAGAAGAAATCATGTCCTTCTCAGGATGCATTGAGCAATTCTTTGTGTGCATTCTTTTGGGGACAGATATATTCATATTAGCAGTGGTGTGTTAGGAGTGATTTTTAGCAGTTTCTAACCCTCCTTTCCACACAGTTGCAATGTTCTAAAGCTCTCACCTTTCTATGGACTGTGACATACTCTAGGGATTTCATCAGTTCCTTAGTATCCATGTACTTTTGGTTGGCTTTGTCTTTGGTACAACTATGTTAACATATAGCTTTGTGAGCATAGTCCTGTTGATGCTTTTCCTGCTCTGTCCCCTACCTAATGCAGAATAGTACTTTTGCCATTTGCCTTTTCTAATGAAATATCCAGGCTTTTGATCATTGTCTGCCCCATGTTTCATTTTGATCATGAAAATACCTTCAACTGGGGGCGCTACAAACCTCCTCTACATGAGTCTTTATCATACTGTCATTGCTATGTTCATGGTGCAATCACTAAAATGCAATCACTTGTTGCCAAAGCGACCTGTCTATCATAGAGTGGCCATCCCATGCTCTGCCCACCATCTATAGCCTCAGGAGCAAAATGTGAATGGAGGCATCACAAAAATTACCAAAACCCAATTGTTACACCATAACTTTAGTGATACCAATTACTTCTCAGACTAGTAGTGCTATTGTTCAACAAAAAATCAGCACATGAATCTGTGATGAATCTCCAAGTAGGATCCTGATATCTGTTCACCCTATTCTTCAGTACAGTAACTTTCAAAAACTAAAATTCTCTTGCTTAAAGTCTCAGAAGACTTATATCAAATCTTTTATTTAGATGTCATATCAAAGGTTTCTGTTTTACTATACCATGTCATTGTCAGATCAATATTAAGTTCAATTTAAATCTTGGGAAATATTAGTTTTGGAGGATATCATCAAAAATTATAATTTGCATAAGACATGTACCACATAGTGTAAAACTAGTAAGCAAAGAGCTGCTTATCATAAAAGATGAAACCTCTAAAATTATTCACATTTAGTTCCACATGGGTTGTTGGCATTGAACCTTTTGGAGGAAACAAAACAAAATCTTACCTATCTTTAAAATTTCAGATTTTTAAGTAGTCAAATTTTATTTGGCATTTTATGTATTTATTTTTGTTCTGTTTAGTTATACATGCCAGTAAAGTCTATATGGACATATTTATACAAACAAAGAGTATATTTTATTCTAACTAGTATTCCAGTATTGTGGATGTACAAGATGTTGACATTCACTGTGGCATATGAATACAGGGAAGTTATGTCAGATTCATTCTATAGTCTTTGCTAATTCTATCCCCCTTTCCTTCCCTTCATTCCCCTTTGTCTAATCCACTGAACTTCTATTCTCCCCCCCTCCCCATCCTTTTGTATGTTTGCATACACATATCAGAGAGAACATTCAATCTTTGGTTTTGGGATTGGCTCAATTCACTTAGCATGACAGTCTCCAGATTCATCCATTTACTAGCAAATGTCATAAAGGCATTTTTCTTTATGAATGAATAATATTCAATTGTGTACACATACACCACATTTTCTTTATACATTCATTTATTGGACACCTGGGTTGGTAGCTTACCTATTGTGAATTGAGCTGCTATGAACATTGATGTGGCTGTCACTGTAGTTTGCTGATTTTAACTTCTTTGCATATACATGCCAAGGAGTGGTATAACTTGATCAGATGGTGGTTTTATTCCTAGATTTTGAGGAATCTTTATCCTGCTTTCTAGAGAGGTTGCACCAATTTTCAGTTCACCCAGAAATGTATAAGCATTCCTCTTTTTTCAAATCCTCACTAACATTTTTGAAAATTTGACTAGAATAATTTTAGATGCATTTTCATTTGTGAAAAAAAAATGTAGCAATCTCAATTATTTCACCCCATTTATTTCATAATCTTCCAGTGAAACAAGAATGTTGAGGTAACACACACACATTATTCAGTCATCAGCTACTTTTAGATGAAAAATGTAATATGCAGTCTTTAACTACTAGATCAATGACTGAGGTAGTTCTGTTGATATGAATTGAGCTGTTTTGGCTTGAGAAGGAGCTGACTTGTTCAGCTCACCTTCAACTTAGGTCTGTCTGTCATCTTCCCTTGACCATTTGCCTACTTGTATTTGCTCATAGTAAAAGTTACAATAGACTTTGCCAATAATAAAATACTATAAGTTGCTGATTGACTCTCCAGTGTAAATTTTATGTGTCTGAACAAATAACATGGTTAAGTCAAAAAGCAAGTGGAGAGAAAGTAATCTCCCTCTTATAGAAATAGAAAGTTATATGTCATCAGTCAGGGTACTGGTAGGTGTGAGGAATTAGACTCAATATCTCCAAATTCATGAAAATTAGTATAACTCAACATATTCTTTCTTAACTGTGCCAGATGATTTAGTATGTATAAAAGATAACCCATGAATGTAACTTGATTTACTGAAGTTTTCTACTATTTTTTGTTCACTTGATTGCCTTCACTTAATGACTCATTGAGATAAAATATAAGAACTCCTCTTGTCTTTGTATCTTGACCACCATGTAGCATAGAGAACAGGGAACATACCCATACATCATAGGTTCACTCTACCCTACTAGGAGACACCTGTTTTTCCCTAAGATTTCTTTGTTCTACCAAATAAAACTTGAAAAAAATCTTCCTATAACACTATTTCAAAACACATGCCTTATACAACTTACCATTTAGGTATATTCAACACTTATTGAATATTGCAATATTAAAAAAAATCACCTCAAATTTTAATTTTTAGTCAACCATGGATTACAATTTAATTTCTAGTGATTAGATTATAAAATGCATAGGTGAGTGTACATATTTTATTAAAGATTTTTGAAATTTTTATGTCTAATTGTTTATAATTTTACAAATTTGTAGAGTAGTAGTGTTTTTCAATACACATGTATTTAACATAGTGGACAAATTCATGCATTTACAGTATTTTCCACTTCAAACATTTGTATAACATTAATCTGTACATTTTATGTGTTTTTTTGTGTAAAAAGTCATGTCTTCTGATGATGATACATTTATCTATTTATATAGCATCTCCCTCCCTATCATTTGTTTAAATGTATGTGTGTATTACCAGCTATACATCTTAAAATTTATGTGATTCAATATGAAAAAAATGATAATAATATCTCATTATAATTTCAAAATTATTTGAGGTTTTATGAAAACACAGTTTTAGTTTTCATGTAAATATCCTTTATCAAATCGTGGCACTTCTTATCTTTTTAACTGAAGAAATTTCTACAAAGGATTGTTGTTAAATTTTTAAAAGAATATTTTCTGAAAATATTAATATCACATGTATTTACAGTCTCAATCTGTTTGGATTTAGTGGTGTGTAAGTTAACACTAATTGATTGATAATTATTATTTTTTTATTATTATTGTATACAAATGGGATACATGTTGTTTCTCTATTTGTACATGGAATCAAGGCATACCATTTGTGTAATCATATGTTTACATAGGGCAATGAAGTTTGATTCATTATTTTTCCCCTTCCCCCCCACCCCTCCCACCCCTCTTTTCCCTCTATACAGTCCTTCTTTCCTTCTTTCTTACCACACTCCTTATCTCTAACACTAAACCTAACCCTAACCCTAATGCTAACCCCGCCCACACCCCATTATATGTCCTCATCCACTTATCAGTGAGATCATTTGTTCTTTAGTTTTTTGAGATTGGCTCATCTCACTTAGCATTATATTCTCCAATTTCATCCATTTGCCTGCAAATGTCATAATTTTATCATTCTTCATTGCAGAGTAATATTCCATTGCATATATATGCCACAGTTTCTTTATCCATTCATCAACTGAAGGGCATCTAGGTTGGTTCCACAATCTGGCTATGGTGAATTGAGCAGCAATAAACATTGATGTGGCTGTATCTCCGTAGTATGCTGATTTTAAGTCCTTTGGGTACAGGCCAAGGAGTGGGATAGCTGAGTAAAATGGTGGTTCCATTCCAAGCTTTCTGAGGAATCTCCATACTGCTTTCCAGAGTGACTGCACTAATTTGCAACCCCACCAGCAATGTATGAGTGCTCCTATTTCACCACTACCTCGCCAACACCTATCGTTGCTTGTGTTCTTGATAATCGCCATTCTAATTGGGGTGAGATGAAATCGTAGGGTAGTTTTATTTGCATTTCCCTTAATACTAGAGATGTTGAAAATTTTTTCATATATCTGTTGATTGCTTGTACATATTCTTCTGTGAAGTGTCTGTTCATTTCCTTAGCCCATTTGTTGATTGGATTATTTGTATTCTTGGTGTAGAGTTTTTTGAGTTCTTTATAGATTCTGGAAATTAGCGCTCTATCTGAAGTATGGTTGGCAAAGATATTCTCCCACTCTGTAGGCTCTCTCTTCACATTGCTGATAGTTTCCTTTGCTGAGAGAAAGCTTTTTAGTTTGAATCTATCCCAGTTGTTGATTCTTGCTTTTATTTCTTGTGCTATGGGAGTCCTGTTAAGGAAGTCTGATCCTAAGCCAACAAGTTGAAGATTTGGACCTACTTTTTCTTCTATAAGATGCAGGGTCTCTGGTCTGATTCTGAGGTCCTTGATCCATTTTGAGTTGAGGTTTGTGTAGGGTGAGAGATAGGGGTTTAATTTCATTCTGTTGCATATGGTTTTCCAGTTTACCCAGCACCATTTGTTGAAGAGGCTATCTTTTCTCCATTGCATATTTTTGGCCCCTTTGTATAGTACGAGAAAATTGTATTTATTTGGGTTTGTGTCCATGCCCTCTATTCTATACCATTGATCTACCTGTCTATTTTGGTACCAATACCATGCCATTTTTGTTACTATTGCTTTGTAGTAGAGTTGAAGATCTGGTATTGCGATACCCCCTGCTACGCTCTTGCTACTGAGGATTGCTTTAGCTATTCTGGGTTTCTTATTCTTCCAGATAAATATCATAATTGCTTGCTGTATTTCTGCAAGGTACATCATTGGAATTTTAATTGGAATTGCATTGAATCCATATAGCACTGTTGGTAGTATGGCCATTTTGACAATATTAATTCTGCCTATCCAGGAACATGGGAGATCTTTCCATCTTCTAAGGTTTTCTTTAATTTCTTTCTTTAGTGTTCTGTAGTTCTCATTGTAGAGGTCTTTTACCTCTTTTGTGAGATTGATTCCCAAGTATTTTATTTTTTTGAGGCTATTGTGAATGGGGTAGTTTTCCTAATTTCTCTTTCTGAAGATTCATCACTTATGTATAAAAATGCATTGGATTTATGAGCATTGAACTTGTAACCTGCTACTTTACTGAATTCACTGAGTTCTAAAAGTTTTCTGGTGGAATTTCCAGGTTCCTCTAAATATATAATCATGTCATCAGTGAACAGGGATAGTTTGAGTTCTTCTTTTCCTATTCGCATCCCTTTAATTTCTTTGGTTTGTCTAATTGCTGTGGCTAGAGTCTCAAGGACGATGTTGAATAGAAGTGGTGAAAGAGGGCATCCCTGTCTTGTTCCAGTTTTTAGGGGGAATGCTTTCAGTTTTTCACCATTTAGAATGATATTGGCCATGGGCTTAGCGTAGATGGCCTTTATAATGTTAAGGAATGTTCCCACTACCCCAATTTTTTCTAGTGTTTTGAGCATGAAGGGATGCTGTATTTTATCGAATGCTTTTTCTGCATCTATTGAAATAACCACGTGATTCTTAAGTTTAAGTCTGTTGATATGGTGAATGACATTTATTGATTTCCGAATGTTGAACCAACCTTGCATCCCTGGGATAAAACCCACTTGATCATGGTGCACTATCTTTTTAATATACATTTGTATGCGATTTGCTAAAATTTTGTTCAGAATATTTGTGTCGATGTTCATTAAAGATATTGGTCTGAAATTTTCTTTCCTCGATGTGTCTCTGTCTGGTTTAGGTATCAGGGTGATATTGGCTTCACAGAACGAGCTTGGGAGGGTTCCCTCCTCTTCTATTTCATGGAATACTTTGAGGAGTATTGGAATGAGCTCTTCTTTAAAGGTTTTGTAGAACTCGGCTGAGAACCCATCTGGTCCCGGACTTTTCTTTGTTGGTAGGCTTTTGATGACCTCTTCTATTTCATTGCTTGAAATTTATTTATTTAAGTTGTGTATGTCCTCCTCGTTCAGTTTAGGTAATTCATATGTCTCTAGAAATTTGTTGATGTCTTCGAGGTTTTCTGTTTTGTTGGAGTATCAATTTTCAAAATAGCTTCTAATTATGTTTTGTATTTCACTCAGGTCTGTTGTGATGTTTCCTTGTTCATTCTGAATTTTAGTAATTTGAGTTTTCTCCCTCTTTCTCTTTGTTAGTGTGGCTAAGGGTTTATCAATTTTATTTATTTTTTCAAAGAACCAACTATTTATTTTGTTAATTTTTCCAATTGTTTCTTTTGTTTCAATTTCGTTGATTTTGGCTCTGATTTTAACTATTTCCTGTCTTCTACTACTTTTGGTGTTGGTCTGCTCTTCTTTTTCTAGGGCTTTGAGCTGTAGTGTTAAGTCATTTATTTGTTGATTTCTACTTCTTTTGTTGAATGCGCCCCATGAAATAAGTCTTCCTCTAAGTACTGCTTTCATAGTGTCCCAGAGATTTTGATATGATGCGTCTTTGTTCTCGTTTACTTCTAAGAATTTTTTTATTTTCCTCCTGATGTCTTGTGTTATCCATTCATCATATAATAGTGTATTATTTAATCTCCAGGTATTGGAGAAGTTTCTGTTTTTATTCTGTCATTTATTTCTGATTTCAATCCATTATGATCTGATAGAGTACAAGGTACTCTAGTTGCTGAGTCTCACAACTCCCTCAGCCATTGTGGAAAACCCACAGTAACTGCTTCTATGGACTCACATATTGTGTGACCCACCAGCTGCTCTCCTGGGAATAAACCCAACAGAAATACAACCGTATGAATACAAAGCAACAAGGGAAAGAAGGCTTGAAGCATCACTACTCATGACAGCAACAGAAGGACTGGACACAAACAAGTGGTATGTTCATGCACTGGAACTATTTAATGCAAATTAATTTTCCTTTTAAGAAAAAAAGAATAAAATAATTAAAAATAAGGGGAAAATATTTTGAATTCAGAAACTGAAAAAGTCAAATGATTTTCAAAGGTGATTTTGTGTCCAATTTGAGAGCATACATTTTTATTAAAATAACATGGATTTTATTTTTCCAAATGTTCAGTTTTAGTTAAAAAAACTTAAACATTAAAAAATAGTAAGAAACAACCCATACATCGTAAATACTCAGTGACAGATGATTATGTTCCATTAATAGTCACATTTGCTTCTCTTGAATGAATAACTGCCTATTTTTCCTAGACTTTGGGACAAAGAGAGGTGATCACCCTCATCTTTTTGTTCCCTGTTGGAAAAAGTCGATAACATCCTTATGCAGCCATTGTAAGTTCCATATTATCATTCTTTAGGACTCACTTTTAACTCACTTCCCTTTGCAGACCAAGAAAATAAAGGGTTCTCTCTTTGCGTGACACAGTTGCAATGTGATTATGATGTAATCATTTGCAAAATGGCACAGGTGCAAGATGAGGCTGAAATATTGAGAGAGGTGAAGAGATCTGGGAAAGTGATGAGACATGATGCTGGGTGTGACCTCTCCAGATTGGAGCAAGGATTCTACTTTTCCTCTGCTTGAAATGGGAGCTACAGGAGAATTCTCAGTAGAGGAGGATGGTGATCTGGCTCATATTTAAGAGGATCGCCCTGGCACCAGGTGGCAAGGCAGATTCTTGGGGGTCCAGTGTGGTAACATGGACAATAATTTTAAGGATAACACAGTAACTCAAGCACAAACCTAGGATGGCTGGAACATAATGGTGACTGTTGAGTTAGGGAGATGAGGTCCAACTTGAGGTATCTTTTGATGGTGGGGTCACAGGCAGTGACCTAGATATAGAGGGCTTCAGAGTAACATCCACTTGCACTTAGTAGAAGCTGCATGACACACAAAGGTACCATTTACTGAAGAGAGTCAGGAGTGTTGGAGGAACAGGTTTGGAGGGTTGGTGGGGAAAACAGGAATTTAGTTTTTAGACCACTCAGGTTTGAGATATTGACATCCAAAGGAGATATTAAATAGGAAGTTGGATATTTAGGGAAGAGATTTGAGTTTGGGACAAATTTTGGAGTTGCCATAATAAAAGAAAATGGTGTATAAAGCCATGAGCCTGCATGAGGACAGGAAGTGAACACAGAAAGAGAGAGTGAGTCATGAGGAGGGGCCAGCCAGCAGAGGAAGGAGAGAAACTGGCCAGGAGGATGAGGTGAACATAGACAAAGACGGGCCCTCTGTTTAGAGCAGCCCGGAGGGATGCAGGCATGGAGAGATTTTTTTTTTTAATTAGAATGGGAGATGTCAGAGCACCTTTGAATGTAAATGCTAATGATTCAACATACAGGGGATTGTTGACCATACAGGAAGAAAAAGGAGATGCCTATAGAAGCAAGATCCGAGAAGAGGCAGGAAGGTGGGCCCCAGGCAGGTAAGAGGAAATGGCCTGGGCCAGGGCAGACACTTCATGTAGATGAGCAGCAGCAAGGACAACTCATAGGCACAAAGGCTTGAAAGCAAGTTGACACAGTTGTCTAGGAACAGAACATTCCAATGATCCCCTGGTGGTTTCACTGTCCTAGTGGAAAAGCAGCAAGAGGATGAGGGGAGATGGGAGGTGAAGTGGTGGAGGAAATTCAAGAGGCTAGGAGACATGTTCAAAGAGTGGTCTGAACAGTCAGGGGTGAATGTGCAAGACTGGAAGCTGAAAGGTGTGGAATTATAGGTGGTGACCTTGAGTTCAGAGGACACAGAAGAAGGGTTTAGGGAGGACAGAGAAAACAGTCAGGGTTTAGAGGTGGGAAGGGAACAGAGAGATGGGGTACAATGACAGGTGGGCTGTTGATTCTTGAGAAAAGGGCACAGTGAGGTCTGTCTTGATGTCCTCAAATTTGACAGTGACAGACAGATATGAGTTGGGGACAGAAGCTATGGCTTGTCCAGAAGTTCTTTGATATGTATTTATTCCTCACAGAGTGAAGGACAAGAAGGGAAAAAGAGGCAGAGTGTGAGACCTACTTGGAGTTGCATTCCAGTGGTGGGAGGGATATGACCAGTGGCCATTTCAGTGGTAGATACACATTCTAGAACATCCACGTTACCCACTACCACCTACATACAATGGTCACAGTACTGGACTTATATACAGCAATGCTGTTCATGTGACACAGCCTTCAAAGGAACACCCTGTATTAAATTCCTCACATGCTTCAGGTATCATAACTAGGCTCTGTGGTGACATTAGGGAGAAAGAAGTTTGCACTTTCATGCTGCAAGGAGCAGGCCACCAAATGCAGCAGAAGAAGTTATCACAGTGTCAGAGGTGAGCTACAGAGTAAGACTGGTGAAACATGAAAGAGAAATTGGAAAGGCTTTTTGACAGACGTTGCAATAATGAGTGAGTTTGTAGGATTTCCACAAAATGGTGGAAAAGATGCCCAATCCCAATAAGACCAGACAGAGAAGTCTCTGTAGTTATACACTAGTTTTGCTTTGTGAAGCCTGGGTACAGGTCTGGAAGGAGTGGAGGGGTAGACTTGGAACTTGGGTTTAATGGTGAGACAGGCTTTTCCCACTGGAAAGAACAGTCTGTATTAAATTTAATAAATGAGGAACCTTTTGAGGTTCAATGGGGTTATGATTGAGGAGAATCCACAGGATCCATGGGCTCATTGAGGAAGGGTAAGAAGGGAATTCAGGAAGTAGTGGGAATGTCACTGCCCTGGTCAGACCAGAAGCTTACAACTTCTAAGGTGAAAGGGTGCCTGGGACTAAAAGGACACAAGGGACTACTTGGGTGCACATCCAGATACACACAGGTGGGGACACCCACAAATGGTGCCTGGGTCTCACCGTGTCAGGGACTGGGAGATGGGTAGTGCTGTCTATGGGACCAAGTGACTGACTTCCTCCTGGGAACAAGCATGTTTGGGTTCAGTGTTTGAATTGAACCCAAGCAACAAATTGCATGGTTCTCACTACATGCCTATGACAGACCAGGGGTCACAATACCACTCTTGGTGTTTGGGAGAGAAAGAAAGAGGAGGTGGGGCAGGAACAAAGGAAACTACTGAAAAGAAAAACTGAGATTGAGAAACCTGATGAGAGGAAGGAAGAAGAGAAGAAAACAAAATAAAATGGAATTGTGGACACATGGAAGAATGCAGGTTCTCCAAGTGTTTCAAACACCACTGGTCCCTATAGATAATATTTCAACTGAGCAGTCCTCCACCAATATGTGGCAGTATTTTTATGAATTTATGCCGTTGGTCATCTATTTTAATTTTCATAATTTTACTTTTTAACCTTTTCTCTTTGCAGAGGTGTTTCCCTTCTTTATTTTAAAAACAGCAGCCTTGTGGTTCTAGACATTATGAAACACCTCATTCATGTCATGTTACTCAGAGAAATGTAATTCCTTAAAGTTTTTTTTTTCTGCTGTACCTTAGCATTATACATAATCACAGACGATGTTCAAGATTTTTCATTTAAATTACACATCACTGTTTTTCTTCCTGAGAATGTAAAGTCAATCACAACTCCTGGAATAATCTATATTTACACATCATGTACTAATTGTAACCTGTTTATATTTCTGAATTTATAACTCTTCCTTTCTCCCTTATTTCCACTGTAGGGCATACAGAGCCAAGCATGGCTTATAAGTAATTATCAGAAATACACGTTCTTACATAACACTGAAAGGATGAATTGTTTGATATAAATATCCTCTCTAAAAATTGATCTTTTTGTTCTAACTTCATGAGAGTCATTATTTTCATTTACTGATGTGGCTGACACCCTGTGAATAAGATGACCTATCAAAGGCTTATCACTTGCTATCTGGATATTAAAAGTTCCAAGAGAATTATTAGTGTTATTACTATTCTGATGTAACACTTTCTTTTCCATTTGAATTTCTCACATCTTGGTCAAGAAATGAAATGAGCAAACAACTTGTCAATACTAAGCTATCAACTGTGTGTACCTTTTCTATAAAGTGATAATCAGTCAAGGGGACTGAGCACCTGATTCTGAAATTAATGACTTCTGAGAATGATTTAGTTAAGAGAGAACATTACCAACAATTTGCTTTGAAGCATTAAAATCACTACCTACTTTGTCCTTTAAATTTTCTTCTAGACTTTGTGCTTTTGGTCACAGTTTAGCTCATGCTTAACTTCTAAAAACTAACTGTATGTGAGAAAGGATACGACAACTTCCTAAAGAAAGTACTAACTGATTAAAAACCTCCTTAGGGCATTTTCTATGTCCTCAAATTTGCCATTCACTGTCTTCTCAAAAAGTAAGAATATATAATAAATTTCACGTTTGCTAGAAGTGTCAATATTTCTAAGGTTTCAAAGAGTGCAATAAACTGTATGTGGATATGAGAGGTGATATTTATGTGGCCCTTGAAATGTAATGAGGACTGGGGGAGGGGGCTTAAGAGAGAGCAGGGATCCTGACATCCTCAGGTTCTCATTTAGTAAACATACAATTTTTCCTGCATGAAGTGGTTTAATATATAAAACATATTAATTGTGGCATTCTGTTTAATCTATTCTGGGATATATAGTTTAAGAAGGGGAGGTTTTGAAATATGAACATGGCTAGGTTCCCTACCAATTTCAGATCAAAGATCTGGGTGAGATCTGAGGAATTCATATCTAACATCTTAGGTGATTCCTTAAGAAACATGAGGAGAAATCCAAACAAAGAGGCATTGTTCCTAAATAACTCTGATGAAGTTTTTCAGACTATGGCAAAAAAGTGGGGGGATTTACTCAGCTATTATTTTAAAAACACCTATTGATATAATATCTTGCTTTGTCAGTTAGGTAATTTCTACCATTGCACTATTTGGAATGACTCTTCTTCATACTTAAGAGGTGAACCTAATGGAATCATAGCCTCACTTATGATTAGAATAAGTATGCACTGATTGGATGATACTCTCAATTATGAAGGCATCTATAGTATGCTGAACATTTTTCCAACTGGTTATGTAGGAAGGAAGAAGCTAGGCTTTTGGTTTTTTTTGGTTTTTTGGTTTTTTTATTGTATACAAATGGGATACATGTTGTTTCTCTATTTGAACACAGAGTCAAGGCATACCATTTGTGTAACCATACGTTTACATAGGGCAATGATGTTTATTTTTCTTTCCTTCCCCCCCACCCCTCCCACCCCTCTTTTCCCACTATACAGTCCTTCTTTCCTTCATTCTTACCGCTCTCCTTATCCCTAACCCTAAACCTAACCCTAAACATAATGCTAACCCCTCCCACCCCCCATTATATGTCCTCATCCGCTTATCACCGAGATCATTCGTCCTTTAGTTTTTTGAGATTGGCTTATCTCACTTAGCATGATATTCTCCAATTTCATCCATTTGCCTGCAAATGCCATAATTTTATCATTCTTCATTGCGGAGTAATATTCCATTGTATACATATGCCACAGTTTCTTTATCCATTCATCAACTGAAGGGCATCTCGGTTGGTTCCACAATCTGGCTATGGTGAATTGAGCAGCAATGAACATTGATGTGGCTGTATCTCTGTAGTATGCTGATTTTAAGTCCTTTGGGTATAGGTCAAGGAGTGGAATAGCTGGGTCAAATGGTGTTTCCATTCCAAGCTTTCTGAGGAATCTCCACACTGCTTTCCAGAGTGGCTACAATAATTTGCAACCCCACCAGCAATGTATGAGTGTTCCTTTTTCACCACATCCTCACCAACACCTATCTTTGCTTCTATTCTTGATAATCGCCATTCTAATTGGGGTGAGATGAAATCTTAGGGTAGTTTTGATTTGCATTTACCCTTATTTCTAGGGATGTTGAACATTTTTTCATATATCTGTTGATTACTTGTACATCTTCTTCTGTGAAGTGTCTGTTCATTTCCTTAGCCCATTTGTTGATTGGATTATTTGTATTCTTGGTGTAGAGTTTTTTGAGTTCTTTATAGATTCTGGAAATTAGCGCTCTATCTGAAGTATGGTTGGCAAAGATATTCTCCCACTCTGTAGCCTCTCTCTTCACATTGCTGATAGTTTCCTTTGCTGAGAGAAAGATTTTTAGTTTAAATCTACCCCAGTTGTTGACTTCTTGCTTTTATTTCTTGTGCTATAGGAGTCCTGCTAAGGAAGTCTGATCCTAAGCCAACAAGTTGAAGATTTGGACCTACTTTTTCTTCTATAAGATGCAGGGTCTCTGGTTTGATTCCGAGGTCCTTGATCCATTTTGAGTTGAGTTATGTGTAGGGTGAGAGATAGGGGTTTAATTTCATTCTGTTGCATATGGTTTTCCAGTTTTCCCAGCACCATTTGTTGAAGAGGCTATCTTTTCTCCATTGCATATTTTTGGACCCTTTGTCTAGTATGAGAAAATTGTATTTATTTGGGTTTGTGTCCATGTCCTCTATTCTGTACCATTGATCTACCTGTCTATTTTGGTACCAATACCATGCCGTTTTCATTAATATTGCTTTGTAGTAGAGTTGAAGATCTGGTATTGCAATACCCCCTGCTTCGCTCTTGCTACTGAGGATTGCTTTAGCTATTCTAGGTTTTTTATTCTTCCAGATGAATTTCATAATTGCTTGCTCTATTTCTGCAAGGTACATCACTGGGATTTTAATTGGAATTGCATTGAATCTGTATAGCACTTTAGGTAGTATAGTCATTTTGACAATATTAATTCTGCCTATCCAGGAACATGGGAGATCTTTCCATCTTCTAAGGTTTTCTTTAATTTCTTTCTTTAGTGTTGTGTAGTTCTCATTGTAGAGGTCTTTCACCTGTTTTGTGAGATTGATTCCCAAGTACTTTATTTTGTTCGATGCTATTGTGAATGGGGTAGTTTTCCTAATTTCTCTTTCTGAAGATTCATCACTTATGTATAAAAATGCATTGGATTTATGAGCATTGATCTTGTAACCTGCTACTTTACTGAATTCACTTATGAATTCTAAAAGTTTTCTGGTGGAATTTCCAGGTTCTTCTAAATATATAATCATGTCATCAGCGAACAGGGACAGTTTGAGTTCTTCTTTTCCTATTCGTATCCCTTTAATTTCTTTGGTTTGTCTAATTGCTCTGGCTAGATTCTGAAGGACGATGTTGAATAGAAGTGATGAAAGAGTGCATCCCTGCCTTGTTCCAGTTTTTAGGGGGAACGCTTTCAGTTTTTCACCATTTAGAATGATATTAGCCATGGGCTTAGCATAGATGGCCTTTATAATGTTAAGGAATGTTCTCACTACCCCAATTTTTTCTAGTGTTTTGAGCATGAAGGGATGCTGTATTTTATCGAATGCTTTTTCTGCATCTATTGAAATAATCATGTGATTCTTAACTTTAAGTCTGTTGATATGGTGAATGACGTTTATTGATTTCCGAATGTTGAACCAAACTTGCATCCCTGGGATAAAACCCACTTGATCGTGGTGCACTATCTTTTTAATATATATTTGTATGCGATTTGCTAAAATTTTGTTGAGAATTTTTGCATCGATGTTCATTAAGGGTATTGGTCTGAAATTTTCTTTCCTCGATGTGTCTCTGTCTGGTTTAGGTATCAGGGTGATATTGGCTTCATAGAACGAGTTTGGGAAGGTTCCCTCCTCTTCTATTTCATGGAATACTTTGAGGAGTATTGGAATGAGCTCTTCCTTATAGGTTTTGTAGAACTCGGCTGAGAACCCATCTGGTCCTGGACTTTTCTTTGTTGGTAGGCTTTTGATGACCTCTTCTATTTCATTTCTTGAAATTGGTTTATTTAAGTTGTGTATGTCCTCCTCGTTCAGTTTAGGTAATTCATATGTCTCTAGAAATTTGTTGATGTCTTCGAGGTTTTCTGTTTTGTTGGAGTATAGATTTTCAAAATAGCTTCTAATTATGTTTTGTATTTCACTCGTGTCTGTTGGGATGTTTCCTTGTTCATTCCGAATTTTATTAATTTGAGTTTTCTCCCTCTTTCTCTTTGTTAGTGTGGCTAAGGGTTTATCAATTTTATTTATTTTTTCAAGGAACCAACTATTTATTTTGTTAATTTTTCCAATTGTTTCTTTTGTTTCGATTTCATTGATTTCGGCTCTGATTTTAACTATTTCCTGTCTTCTACTACTTTTGGTATTGGTCTGCTCTTCTTTTTCTAGAGCTTTGAGCTGTAGTGTTAAGTCATTTATTTGTTGATTTGTACTTCTTTTTTTGAATGCACCCCATGAAATAAATCTTCCTCTAAGTACTGCTTTCATAGTGTCCCAGAGATTTTGATATGATGTATCTTTGTTCTCGTTTACTTCTATGAATTTTTTTTATTTCCCTCCTGATGTCTTCTGTTATCCATTCATCATATAACAGTATATTATTTAATCTCCAGGTATTGGAGAAGTTTCTGTTTTTTATTCTGTCATTTATTTCTAATTTCAATCCATTATGATCTGATAGAGTACAAGGTAGTATCTCTATCTTCTTGTATTTGCTAACAGTAGCTTTGTGGCATAAAATATGGTCTATTTTAGAGAAGGATCCATGTGCTGCTGAGAAGAAAGTGTATTCGTTCTTTGTTGGATGGTATATTCTATATATGTCCATTAAGTCTAAATTGTTGATTGTGTTGTTGAGATCTATAGTTTCTTTATTCAATTTTTGTTTGGACAATCTATCCAGTGGTGAGAGAGGTGTGTTAAAATCACCTAGTATTATTGTGTTGTGGTCTATTTGATTTCTGGAATTGAGAAGGATTTGTTTGATGTACGTGGATCAGCATCTATAGTATGCTGATCAGTTTTCCAACTGGTTATGTAGGAAGGAAGAAGCTAGGCTTTTTGAATACCTATTATATGCTAGGAATCTTACCGAACTTTTATTTAATATATGATGAGGTATGTTAATACTGCTTTACAAAGGGGAAACTAAAGTTAGAAGCTATCAGGGCTAATAGCTCATCCTCCTACATTGCTGAGAAACAAGGCCATGCGGCTACATTCTCCATTCCACTGGTCTGACTATGAAACCAAAGCCCACTCTAGTTCATCATATCACAGTGTTCCCCAGTATACAACAGAAGACCTGGCAGATGACTGACAACATTGTAAGATTGAGATTTAAAAGTTTCTTCATCACGTGTAAAGACAAGAATGAAAAATGAAAATGGCAGAACAATACAGTAAGAAAATAATATCCTGAAATAAAAATAGGATGAATATCTGAGAGCTTTCCTGGCAAAGGACAGAAAAGAAAGATCTGGTAATAGTGTCAATTTGATTTGATTCCAGTGTGTACATGAGGAATGGAATGCATGGAATCCTTCCAGAGGATAATCTGCTGACCAGAGTAGAGACCCTGAAAAGGAATCAAAGAAAAGAAATAGGAGTGACTGTCAAAGGTAGGACTGTCAAGAAGGAGAAAGCAGTTAGGGTCATTTCTCTAACCAAGCAGAGAATAAGCAGGTGTGTTGACACTATCTCCCACTGGAGTTTTCCAAGAGTACGGGCACTTTTTACCACCTTTGACTCCTAGAGATCCACACAGTGTCTTTAATGTACTGGTCACTTGACAAGTCCTTGCCGAACAAACATCATGAAATAAATTGTGGTGCATGGTGGTAGAGAAATACATTTTTTTTTCCTGTGCTAGGGATGGAAACCAGTGCACTCTACCACCAAGTTACACCCCTAATGCAGAAAAATGCTTTTGAACACATAAGCGTAAAAGCAAGAGTTCAAGTTCATTACAGAGAAAGATTGAGAGAAGCTTCTCCCTCTCTCTGCATAGAATTTAGTAGGTACTCAATAAAAGTCAGAGCAAATACATGAACTATAGTTGTATGTAAATATTTTGAGCCTCAGCACATAAAACTGAAACAAATTGTAAAGGAGGTATATTATAACTTTGGGTTGAAGAACAGTCACTTGGCATAGGTCATTTTCCAATATCATGCCCAATCTCAACAAACCTAAGAATGCTGTATTTTTCTTTCTTCACTGTTTCCCCTTTTCTACTCTCTAAGCCTGGTTTATCTCCTTTCTGGACTTTCACCCATGACTCCCAAGCAGTCACCCTTTGTAGTCTCTTTTATAGATTGTAGTCCTACGTGGCTTCCTAAGTAACTGTTCTAATCAGTCACTATTTCATTTAAAAATGAAAACCAAAACCCAAATCAAGAATTATGCTTATTTCAGGGCTGGGGAGATAGCTCAGCTGGTAGAGTGCTTGCCTCGCAAGCACAAGGCCCTGAGTTCGATCCCCAGTACCACAAAAAAAAAAAAAAAAAAAAAAGAAGTATGCTTTTTTCAAAAGGCAATCGAGGCCTCCCCTGAGCTGTTTCCAACCTCTTTTCCTAACTTTATGCCTCTCCTTTTTCTTTGTTGTTTTATCCACCTATGTACCAACAAAAAGAAATTTTTCCCTATGTGCCTAACATCTCCTCTTCTTGGGGTCTTTATTCCTGTTATTCTTTTTTTCTAGGAAATTTCCCCTACTCAATTCTTTCTTGGTCCAAATCCTACCCATCCTTCAAAGGCCACATGGCCCAGTGGCTGTGTAAAAAGCAGCCATCCTCCTGTGAATTAATTTCTGTTGCATGTTGCTCCACTCTCCTGCACAGAATTTCCTAATTTTAAGCTTCAATTCAGTTATTTTGGTAAATTTATTATAACATATATGAAACCATAAAATCCTCAGGACAAAATTGGTGACACATCTTTGTGCCCCTCCTATGACTTGATCAAGGACGTGTTTGCTGAATCAAAACTTTCTCAGAGTAAGCCTGATCTAATCTTTCTGTCTCCCTTATTTGTGCTCTTTTCATAGTCTACCTCTTATTTTTTTCTACATCAAAGTCCTCAGATATTGGGCAATGGGCATGAAAGGGAATACGAAAGAAGAAAATATAGAAGTGGAAAGTAAAGGCAATAACGAGTCCTATTTCCTTGTGTTCCTCCACAGATCCCCAGTAGTGGTCAAGAAGAGAGGCATGTGCAGACAGCTTGGAATCACATTTCACTGGCATCAAGATGACATGCTGACAGAGGACAATTTCAACCAAGGGCTCTAATGAGGATGCTGGGGGTGGCCAGAGAAGGAGGTGTCTTCTCAGTACACTGATGACAGATGAAAGTCCTTACCAGGAAATTTACTGACCAAACTTCCATCAATGATAAAATGAGGTTAATAGAAAGAAAAAGCATGGAAATAAATACCAATGGCAAAATACCAGACCCCAAGCAGTGAAATATATATCCAACATTGAGGAGAAAGTTAGCTGGGTACACATCAGAGAGACAAGGAACAGCTGTCAAGAGTAAAGCACTATGAGCTCAATACTCTTAATCATTAAGTAGATACAGACCATTTTTCATGCTATATGAGAAATTTGTTTTTGAGCTCTTTAAACTAGCCAAAATTTCTGCCTAAGAGTAATTACAATGGTATGGGGTCCTCTGGAAAGAAAGAAAAATACAGAAGTAAGATTCACACTAGTAAGAATAATTTTATTTCATTAAATGGTTATCTCATTCCTATGATCCCAACAAGGGAGCATTTTCTTACTCCTTTATTATTCATGGAAGAAGTAAGTAAATACTAATAATTCCCTTTACTAGGAAATTTGCTGGCTAATGGACACATATAAATCACTCTGATGAGGTTTTCCCTGTGTGCATGTGTTACATTTGTACCTGGACATATACCAATAGCTAAAGAAATTGTTCAGACATATAAGGGCAATCCCCCATATTGATAATTTAACAAGATAACTTTCTTTTTCATCATGTTTACTGTGAAACTATATATGTATAGTCAAGCAAAATAAAAGACACATCAATGTAAGGACAACACCTACACCAAATCACAGACAAAATTTGATGTGCGAGTGTGTTTGGACCAAGAGCTCCAACTTGAGTAATCTATAATTAAAAAAACATAATTAATAATTGCATCATTAGCAATACTAAGAAGGAAATTACAGACAGTAAAGTGAATATCAATTACATTGGTTGAGTGATGTGTTGCTTGCCTATTTACTAGACTCACTAGGAACATTCATCAGAGATACTGATACATGTGCTGGGCAGATGTAATTTATGAACTCTAAGGCAGGTGCCAGGCTTTTTTTTTTTTTTTTTTTTGAATTTTCTCCTTATTCAATTATTTTTATATTTTGGCACATAATAATTGTATGCATTCACAGGATACACTGTGAAAGTTTAACATATGTATACAATGTATGAAAAGCAATTCAGGCAATTAGAATTTTCACCTCTAAATATTTATCATCGCTTTATATTGGAAACCTTCTAACTTCTCCTTTCAATTTCCCTTTAAGTATATAGTACATTGCTGTAAACTTACTTTGATGTAAAATGCTAGAACTTACTCCTACTAGTTGTATTTCAGGACTTGCCATCCAACATCCCTGGGTCCTTCCTCCCACCTGCACTCCCTAACCTACATTAACCACACTATCTTCTGCATTGAGATCAACATTTTTAGCTTCCATGTAAGAGTGAGAATGTTCAGGGTTTGTTTTTTGGTGCCTGGTCTTTTGCACTTAGCAATGTTCTCCAGTATTATTCAAGTTATTTGATTTTCTAATAACATTTTACAATTTTCCTTAAATGGTATTTTTCAGAATCATAAATTCAAAAATAATTGACCATTTCCTTCTTTAGTGTCTTTCTCCCCATTCACAAATATAAATCCGAATACAAGTGACTGCTATTGAGGAAGACAGGATATATTAAAACTCTTCTGAGAGATCTGTAATGGAGACATATTTGAACTATCTAACTACATGCTCAAGCCATGGAAATTGACTTCTTGATTAGAAAAGGACCATCAAAGATTTGAAGCAAGTAAGTAAATTCATCCAGGCTCCACCCTCCACTTTTGATTTCATTCTGGAAACACTGCTGAAAGGACTGTATTTAATTGAAAATAAAAATTGAACACTATAAGCCAATAGAGGAAATCTGCAATATCTCAGGGTCCCACTGACAGCTGACCAATATGAGAAAACAAGGGAAGAAAATGTCCCAAACAAACCTGGATACTACATCAATAAAACCCAATGACAGCACAGCAGAAGAAACGTCAGAAAGGGAGTTCAGAATGTACATAATTAAAACAATCAGGGAAGCAAATGAGGAGATGAAAGAGCAAATGCAGGCATTGAAGGAGGAGATGAAAGAGCAAATGCAGGCATAAAAATGATCGAACCAATCAACAGTTAAAAGACCAAATACAGGAAGGAAGAGATCATTTCATTAAAGAGTTAGTGATACTGAAAAGAAAAAACAAACTGAAATACTTGAAATGAAGGAAACAATAAACCAAGTTAAAAACTCCATAGAAAGCATAAACAATAGGATAGAACACCTGGAAGACAGAAACTCAGACACTGAGGATAAATTATTTAATCTTGAAAACAAAGTTGGCCTAACAGAGAAGATGGTAAGAAATCATGAACAGAATCTACAAGAACTATGGGATATCATGAAAAGGCCAAATTTAAGAATTGTTGGGATTGAGGAAGGCTTAGAGAAACAAACCAAAGGAATGAACAATATATTCAATGAAATAATATCAGAAAATTTCCCAAATCTGAAGAATGAAATGGAAAATCAAGTACAAGAGGCTTATAGAACTCCAAATATACAAAATTACAACAGACCCACACCAAGGCACATTATTATGAAAATACCTAACATACAAAATAAAGACAGAATTTTAAAGGCCGTGAGAGAAAAGAATCAAATTACATTCAGAGGGAAACCAATAAGAATATCAGCAGATTTTTCAATCCAGACCCTAAAATCTAGAAGGACCTGGAACAATATTTACCAAGCCATGAAAGAAATTGGATGCCAACCAAGAATCTTACACCCAGCAAAACTTACCTTCAAATTTGACGGTGAAATAAGATCCTTCCATGATAAACAAAAGATAAAGGAATTTACAAAAAGAAAGCCAGCATTACAGAACATTCTCAGCAAAATATTCCATGAGGAAGAGATGAAAAACAACGATGTAAATCAGCAACAGGAGGCACTAGCCTAAAGGAATAGCCAAATAAAGAAGAAACCAAATCATGTCAAAAAACAAACAACAGTCAAATGACTGGGAATACAAATCATATCACAATAATAACCCTGAATGTTAATGGCCTGAACTCATCAATCAAAAGACATAGACTGGCAGATTGGATTAAAAGAAAAATCCAACAATATGCTGCCTGCAAGAGATTCATCTCATAGAAAGAGATACCCATAGACTAAAGGTGAAAGGATGGGGAAAAACATACCATGCACATGGACACAGAAAAAAAGCTGGAGTATCCATCCTCATTTCAGATAATGTGGACTTCAAGCCAAAACTAGTCAGAAGGGATAAAGAAGGACATTACATGCTGCTTAAGGGAAGCATAAATCAGCAAGTCATAACAATCATAAATATCTATGCCCCAAACATTGGCTCATCCACGTACGTCAAACAAATTCTTCTCAATTCCAGAAATCAAATAGACCACAACACAATAATACTAGGTGATTTTAACACACCTCTCTCACCACTGGATAGATCGTCCAAACAAAAATTGAATAAAGAAACCAAATATCTCAATAATACAATCAACAATTTAGACTTAACAGACATATATAGAATATACCATCCAACAAAGAAGGAATAAACTTTCTCCTCAGCAGCACATGGATCCTTCTCTAAAATAGACCATATTTTATGCCACAAAGCTACTGTTAGCAAATACAAGAAGATAGAGATACTACCTTGTACTCTATCAGATCATAATGGATTGAAATTAGAAATAAATGACAGAATAAAAAACAGAAACTTCTCCAATACCTGGAGATTAAATAATACACTATTATATGATGAATGGATAACAGAAGACATCAGGAGGGAAATAAAAAAATTCTTAGAAGTAAATGAGAACAAAGATACATCATATCAAAATCTCTGGGACACTATGAAAGCAGTACTTAGAGGAAGATTTATTTCATGGGGCACATTCAGAAAAAGAAGTAGAAATCAACAAATAAACGATTTAACACTACAGCACAAAGCCCTAGAAAAAGAAGAGCAGACCAATACCAAAAGTAGTAGAAGACAGGAAATAGTTAAAATCAGAGCCGAAATCAATGAAATTGAAACAAAAGAAACAATCAGAAAAACTAACAAAATAAATAGTTGGTTCTTTGAAAAAATGAACAAAATTGATAACCCTTAGCCACACTAACAAAGAGAAAGAGGGAGAAAACTCAAATTACTAAAATTCGGAATGAACAAGGAAACATCACAACAAACACGAGTGAAATACAAAACATAATTAGAAGTTATCTTGAAAATCTATACTCCAAAAAAAAACAGAAAACCTCGAAGACATCAACAAATTTCTAGAGACATATGAATTACCTAAACTGAATGAGGAGGACATACACAACTTAAATAAATCAATTTCAAGAAATGAACTAGGAGAGGTCATCAAAAGCCTACCAACAAAGGAAAGTCCGGGACCAGATGGGTTCTCAGCCGAGTTCTACAAAACCTTTAAAGAAGAGCTCATTCCAATACTCCTCAAAGTATTCCATGAAATAGAAAGGAGGGAACCTTCCCAAACTCATTCTATGAAGCCAATATCACCCTGATACCTAAACCAGACAGAGACACATCAAGGAAAGAAAATTTCAGACCAATATCCTTAATGAACATCAACACAAAAATTCTCAACAAAATTTTAGCAAATTGCATACAAAAATATATTAAAAAGATAGTGCACCACGATCAATTGGGTTTTATCCCAGGGATGCAAGGTTGGTTCAATATTCGGAAATCAATGAATGTCATTCACCATATCAACAGACTTAAAGTTAAGAATCACATGATTATTTCAATAGATGCAGAAAAAGCATTCGATAAAATACAGCATCCCTTCATGCTCAAAACTCTAGTAAAAATTGGGGTAGTGGAAACATTCCTTAACATTATAAAGGTCATCACCACTAAGCCCATGGCCAATATCATTCGAAATGGTGAAAAACTGAAAGCGTTCCCCCTAAAAACTGGAACAAGGCAGGGATGCCCTCTTTCACCACTTCTATTCGACATCGTCCTTGAGACTCTGGCCAGAGCAATTAGACAAAGCCAAAGAAATTAAATGGATACGAATTGGAAAAGGAGAACTGAAACTATCCCTGTTCGCTGATGGCATGATTATATATTTAGAGGAACCTGGAAATTCCACCAGAAAACTTTTAGAATTCATAAGTGAATTCAGTAAAGTAGCAGGATACAAGATCAGTGCTCATAAATCCAATGTATTTTTATACATAAGTGATGAATCTTCAGAAAGAGAAATTAGGAAAACTACCCCATTCACAATAGCATCGAAAAAAATAAAATACTTGGGAATCAATCTCACAAAAGAAGTGAAAGACCTCTACAATGAGAACTACAGAACACTAAAGAAAGAAATTCAAGAAAACCTTAGAAGATGGAAAGATCTCCCATGTTCCTGGATAGGCAGAATTAATATTGTCAAAATGGCCATACTACCTAAAGTGCTATACAGATTCAATGCAATTCCAATGAAAATCCCAATGATGTATCTTGCAGAAATAGAGCAAGCAATTATGAAATTCATCTGGAAGAATAAAAAACCTAGAATAGCTAAAGCAATCCTCAGTAGCAAGAGCGAAGCAGGGGGTATTGCAATACCAGATCTTCAACTCTACTACAAAGCAATAGTAACAAAAACGGCATGGTATTGGTACCAAAATAGGTAGATCAATGGTACAGAATAGAGGACATGGACACAGAACCAAATAAATACAATTTTCTCATACTAAACAAAGGGTCCAAAAGTATGCAATGGAGAAAAGATAGCCTCTTCAACAAATGGTGCTGGGAAAACTGGAAAACCATGTGCAACAGAATGAAATCAAACCCCTATCTCATACATGCATGAGCCACTGTTTGGGGCATAGATGTTTATGATTGTTATATCTTGCTGATTTATGCTTCCCTTAAGCAGTATGAAATGTCCTTCTTTATCCCTTCTGACTAACATTGGCTTGAAGTCCACATTATCTGAAATGAGGATGGATACTCCAGCTTTTTTGCTGAGTCCATGTGCATGGTATGTTTTTCCCCATCCTTTCACCTTTAGTCTATGGGTATCTCTTTCTATGAGGTGAGTCTCTTGCAGGTAACATATTGTTGGATCTTTCTTTTTAATCCAATCTGCCAGTCTATGTCTTTTGATTGATGAATTCAGGCCATTAACATTCAGGGTTATTATTGAGATATGATTTGTATTCCCAGTCATTTGGTTCATATTTAAAATTTTTGACACATCTTGGTTCCTCCTTTATTTGACAGTTCCTTTAGGATAATTCCTCCCTTTGCTGATTTGCTTCTTTGTTTTTTATCTCTTCCTCATGAATATTTTGCTGAGAATGTTTGTAATGCTGGCTTTCTTTTTGTAAATTCTTTTAGCTTTTGTTTATCATGGAATGCTTTTATTTCATCATCAAATTTGAAGGTAAGTTTTGCTGGGTATAAGATTCTTGGTTGGCATCCATTTTCTTTCAGAGCTTGAAAAATGTTGTTCCAGGCCCTTCTAGCTTTTAGGGTCTGGATTGAAAAATCTGCTGATATCGGTATTGGCTTCCCCCTGAATGTAATTTGGTTCTTTTCTCTCACAGCCTTTAAAATTCTGTCTTTATTTTGTATGTTAGGTATTTTCATTATAATGTGCCTTGGTATGGGTCTGTTTTAATTTTGTGTATTTGGAGTCCTATAAGCCTCTTGGACTTGATTTTCCATTTCATTCTTCAGATTTGGGAAATTTTCTGATATTATTTCTTCAAATAGATTGTTCATTTCTTTGGTTTGTTTCTCTAAGCCTTCCTCAATCCCAATAATTCTCAAATTTGGCCTTTTCATGATATCCCATAGTTCTTGGAGATTCTGTTCATGATTTCTCACCATCTTCTCTGTTTGTTCAACTTTGTTTTCGAGGTTAAATATTTTGTCTTCAATATCTGAAGTTCTATCTTCCAGCTGTTCTATCCTATTGGTTATGCTTTCTATGGAGTTCTTCATTTGGTTTATTGTTTCCTTCATTTCAAGGATTTCTGTTTGTTTATTTTTTTTCAATATCTCTAACTCTTTATTGAAATGATCATTTGCTTCCTGAATTTGCTCTGTTAACTGTCGATTGGTGCGATCGTTCAATGCCTGCATTTGCTCTTTCATCTCATCGTTTGCTTCCCTAATCATTTTAATTATGTACATTCTGAACTCCCTTTGTGTCATTTCTTTTGCCATGCTGTCGTTGGATTTTATTGATGTAACATCTAGATTTGTTTGGGGCATTTTCTTCCCTTGTTTTCTCATATTGTTCAGGAATCAGTGGGTCATTAAGATATTGCAGATTTCCTCTATCAACTTATAATGTCCCTGAAGATTGTTAGTATATCCCCTCTTATCCTTCAGTACCCTGAAGTCTTGGAGGAGGTTGATAATGCAGAGCTCCATGAAGAAGCTGCCTCTCTAGGGGTAGTGACCCTCAGGTGGCGTATATTCCCTGCTAGTGGGCAGAGGTGCCTCCACTTGTTGACCAATGGTCATCCAACGGGGAACTAGACTGCGGGCTGAGGCAAGGCCTGTTTGTGCCTGTGTCTCTGGTTTTACCGTCCCTGTGGGAAAACCTCCTCCGGCCGGGAAGACTCACTCGGTGGGGATGACTCGCTGGTCAGTTGCCATCCTAGAGGTTCCCCTCAATCTACAACTACCACGTGGGCTGGGCTGTCAAATCCTTCTCAATTTTAGAAACCAAATAGACCATAACACAATAATACTAGGTGATTTTAACACACCTCTTTCACCACTGGACAGATCTTCCAAAAAAAATTGAACAAAGAAACCATAGATCTCAATAACACAATCAATAATTTAGACTTAACAGACATTTATAGAATATACCATCCAACCAAGAGCGAATACACTTTCTTCTCAGCAGCACATGGATCCTTCTCTAAAATAGACCATATATTATGCCACAAAGCTAATGTCAGCACATACAAGAAGATAGAGACACTACCTTGTATTTTATCAGATCATACTGGATTGAAGTTACAAATTAATGAAAGAGTAAAAAACAGAAACTACTCCAACACCTGGAGATTAAACAATATGCTACTATATGATGAATGGATAACAGAAGATATTAGGAAGGAAATTAAAAAATTCTTAGAGGTAAACGAGAACAAAGAAACATCATATCAAAATCTCTGGGACACTATGAAAGCAGTACTTAGAGGAAGATTTATTTCATGGAGCGCATTTAATAAAAGAAGTAAAACTCAAAAAATAAATGACCTAACACTACAGCTCAAAGCCCTAGAAAAAGAAAAACAGACCAACACCAAAAGTAGTAGAAGACAGGAAATAGTTAAACTGAGAGCTGAAATCAACAAAATTGAAATGAAAGAAACAATACAAAAAATTGACAAAATAAATAGTTGGTTCTTCGAAAATTAAACAAAATTGATAAACCTTTAGCCACACTAACAAAGAGAAGATGAGAGAAAACCCAAATCACTAAAATTCGGAATGAACAAGGAAATATCACAACAGACACGACTGAAATACAAAACATAATTAGAAGCTATTTTGAAAATCTATACTCCAACAAAATAGAAATTTGGAAGACATCAACAGGTTTCTAGAGACATATGAATTGCCTAAACTGAACGAGGAGGACATACACAATTTAAATAGACCAATTTCAAGTAATGAAATAGAAGAAGTCATCAATAGCCTACCAACAAAGAAAAGTCGAGGACCAGATGAGTTCTCAGCTGAGTTCTACAAAACTTTTAAAGAAGAGCTCATTCCAATACTTCTCAATGTATTCCATAAAATAGAAGAGGAGGGAACTCTCCCAAACTCATTCTATGAAGCCAATATTACCCTGATTCCTAAACCAGACAGAGACACATCAAGGAAAGAAAATTTCAGACCAATATCCTTAATGAACATCAACGCAAAAATTCTAAACAAAATTTTAGCAAATCGCATACAAAAACATATTAAAAAGATAGTGCACCATGATCAAGTGGGCTTCATCCCAGGGATGCAAGGTTGGTTCAACATCAGGAAATCAATAAATATAATTCACCATATCAATAGACTTAAAGTCAAGAATCACATGATTATTTCGATAGATGCAGAAAAAGCATTTGATAAAATACAGCACCCCTTCATGCTCAAAACACTAGAAAAAATAGGGATAGTGGGAACATTCCTTAACATTGTAAAGGCCATCTACGCTAAACCCATGGCTAATATCATTCTTAATGGTGAAAAACTGAAAGCATTCCCTCTAAAAACTGGAACAAGGGAGGGATGCCCTCTTTCACCACTTCTATTCAATATCGTCCTTGAAACTCTAGCCAGAGCAATTAGACAGACCAAAGAAATTAAAGGGATACGAATAGGAAAAGAAGAACTCAAACTATCCCTATTTGCTGATGATATGATGGTATACTTAGAGGAACCAGGAAATTCCACCAGAAAACTTTTAGATCTCATAAGTGAATTCAGTAAAGTAGCGGGATATAAGATCAATGCACATAAATCCAAGGCATTTTTATACATAAGCGATGAATCTTCAGAAAGAGAAATTAGGAAAACTACCCCATTCACAATAGCTTCGAAAAAAATAAAGTATTTGGGAATCAATCTCACAAAAAAAACGTGAAAGACCTCTACAATGAGAACTACAGAACACTAAAGAAAGAAATTCAAGAAAACCTTAGAAGATGGAAAGATCTCCCATGTTCTTGGATAGGAAGAATTAATATTGTCAAAATGGCCATACTACCAAAAGTGCTATACAGATTCAATGCAATTCCAATGAAAATCCCAATGATGTACCTTACAGAAATAGAGCAAGCAATTATGAAATTCATCTGGAAGAATAAAAAACCCAGAATAGCTAAAGCAATCCATGGCAGCAAGAGTGAAGCAGGGGGTATCGCAATACCAGAACTTCAACTCTACTACAAAGCAATAGTAACAAAAACGGCATGGTATTGGTACCAAAATAGAAAGGTAGATCAATGGTACAGAATAGAGGACACGGACACAAACCCAAATAAATACAATTTTCTCATACTAGACAAAGGGGCCAAAAATATGCAATGGAGAAAAGATAGCCTCTTCAACAAATGGTGCTGGGAGAATTGGAAATCCATATGCAACAGAATGAAACTAAACCCATATCTCTCACCATGCACGAAACTTAACTCAAAATGGATTAAGGATCTCGGAATCAGACCAGAGACGTCGCATCTTTAGAAGAAAAAGTAGGTCCAGAACTTCAACATGTCGGCTTAGGACCAGACTTCCTCAACAGGACTCCCATAGCACAAGAAATAAAAGCAAGAATTAATAACTGGGATAGATTCAAACTAAAAAGCTTTCTCTCAGCAAAGGAAACTATCAGCAATGCGAAGAAAGAGCCTACAGAGTGGGAGAAAATCTTTGCCAATCATACTTCAGATAGAGTGCTAATCTCCAGAATCTATAAAGAACTCAAAAAACTCTACACCAAGAATGTAAATAATCCAATTGACAAATGGGCTAAAGAAATGAATAGACACTTCACAGAAGAAGATATATAAGCAATCAACAAACATACGGAAAAATGTTCAACATCTCTAGTAATAAGAGAAATGCAAATCAAAACCACCCTAAGATTCCATCTCACCCCAATTAGAATGGCGATTATCAAGAATACAAGCAACAACAGGTGTTGGCGAGGATGTGGGGAGAAAGGTACACTCTTACATTGCTGGTGGGGCTGCAAATGAGTGCAGTCACTCTGGAAAGCAGTGTGGAGATTCCTTAGAAAACTTGGAATGGAACCACCATTTGACCCAGCTATCCCACTCCTGGGCCTGTACCCAAAGGACTTAAAATCAGCATATTACAGAGATACAGCCACATCAATGTTCATAGCTGCTCAGTTCACAATAGCCAGATTGTGGAACCAACCTAGATGTACTTCAATTGATGAATGGATAAAGAAACTGTGGTATATATATACAATGGAATATTACTCAGCCATAAAGAATGATAAAGTGATGGCATTTGCAGGCAAATGGATGAAACTGGAGAATATCGTGCTAAGTGAGATAAGCCAATCTCAAAAAACCAAAGGAAGAATGATATCGCTAATAAGTGGATGATGACACATAATTGGGGGTGGGAAGGGTTAGTGTTGGGGTTGGGGTTGGGTTTAGGGAGGGGGTCAGGAATGGAGGAAGGAAGGACTGTATAGATGGAGGGGAGGGGTGGGAGGGGTTAGGGGAGGGGAAAAAATGGCAGAATGAATCAAACAACATTACCCTATGTAAGTTTATGATTACACAAATGGTATGCCTTTACGCCATGTACAGACAAACAACATGTATCCCATTTGTTTACAATAAAAAAAAAAAAACCCTATCTCTTACCCTACACAAAACTGAACTCAAAATGGATCAAGGACCTTGGAATCAGACCAGAGACCCTACATCTTATAGAAGAAAAAGTAGGTCCAAATCTTCAACTTGTTGGCTTAGGATCAGACTTCCTTAGCAGGACTCCCATAGCACAAGAAATAAAAGCAAGAATCAACAACTGGGATAGATTCAAACTAAAAAGCTTTCTCTCAGCAAAGGAAACTATCAGCAATGTGAAGAGAGAGCCTACAGAGTGGGAGAATATCTTTGACAACCATACTTCAGATAGAGCACTAATTTCCAGAATCTATAAAGAACTCAAAAAACTCTACACGAAGAATACAAATAATCCAATCAACAAATGGGCTAAGGAAATGAACAGACACTTCACAGAAGAAGATGTACAGGCAATCAACAGATATATGAAAAAATGTTCAACATCCCTAGAAATAAGGGAAATGCAAATCAAAACTACCCTAATATTCCATCTCACCCCAATTAGAATGGCGATTATCAAGAACATAAGCAACAACAGGTGTTGGCGAGGATGTGGTGAAAAAGGAACACTCATACATTGCTGGTGGGGTTGCAAATTAGTGCAGCCAATCTGGAAAGCAGTATGGAGATTCCTCAGAAAGCTTTGAATGGAAACACCATTTGACCCAGCTATCCCACTCCTTGGCCTATACCCAAAGGACTTAAAATCAGCATACTACAGAGATACAGCCACATCAATGTTCATTGCTGCTCCATTCACCATAGCCAGATTGTGGAACCAACCGAGATGCCCTTCAGTTGATGAATGGATAAAGAAACTGTGGCATATGTATACAATGGAATATTACTCCGCAATGAAGAATGATAAAATTATGGCATTTGCAGGCAAATGGATGAAATTGGAGAATATCATGCTAAGTGAGATAAGCCAATCTCTAAAAACTAAAGGACGAATGATCTCGGTGATAAGCAGATGAGGACATATAATGGGGGGTGGGAGGGGTTAGCATAATGTTTAGGGTTAGGTTTAGGGTTAGGGATAAGGAGTGTGGTAAGAATGAAGGAAAGAAGGACTGTATAGAGGGAAAAGAGGGGTGGGAGTTGCGGGGGGAAGGGAAAAAATAATGAATCAATCATCATTGCCCTATGTAAACGTATGATTATGGTACGCCTTGACTCCATGTAGAAATAGAGAAACAACATGTATCTCATTTGTATACAATAATAAAAAATATATATAAATATAAAGAAACCTAAGGATAAAAAAAATGGAAAACAACATTCTCTTTCAGTTCAATTTACAGCTTTAAAATACATTATCTCTAAAATCAAATACTTGATATTTGACGCAGTGTTTCACGTCCAAAAATGACAATAAAAAAGGAATACAGCCTTCCATGGTATTGCCAGATCCTCTCACCATTTCTTGTAATTATGCTGTTTTATAGATGAAACTACAAAATGACAAATGTAACACATAAAATTTAAAAAAAAGGCAATACATCAACAGTTGACACTATAGCCCACTAAAATGCAGTCAGCTGATATTGCAAAAAAATAAAAATTCCTCCACACTTTATATTCTTTGTTGCTAGAAAGAAAATTTCAGACTCCTCAAGCAAATCTTGAGCTGCTAAAATGTCAACCAAGTTCTCCTCATACTCTCTTCCTGCACTGGTTCCCATGACCAAAATACACAGCACAAATATCCCTTGTGTCATTTCATTCAAAATGCCCAGGAGGATGTATAAGGATTATTAATCAACCATATTTATATGGCATTGCATTGGAGAAAAAATAAGATACCTAGTTACTTGGAAAATGGTAGTTTTAATCAGTCACTATTTCCTATCTGTTGATTACCAATGTAATGAAGAGTGTGACCATTATTTATAAAGGAAGCCTAAAGGAGATATTTTCTTCCCTCATTGTTTAACCAAAGTTTCTTCGAAGCATCCGGTGTGAAAAATGACTGAGGTATAGATATTATTATGGTTTCCAGTACAACTGAATATATGTTAGCTTATTTTATTACCCAATAATCATTATTACAAGATATTAGTGAATCTGGTGAAGTTACTTTATTGAACTGTTTAGGTTGGTCTTAACAAAGGCCACAAGAAAGTTCCTTGAGAGCAAAGAGCACATGTTACAGTTCTCCGGAAGTTATACTGCAAGTTCTTCATGGGGATGAGCAGCTCATCAATGAAAGGATGAAGAAATGAATAAAATTCCCTAACAATACAGAGAACAGCACTCAGAGTACAGTTAAATACAGTTAAATATTTCAGGGACTGAAAGGTTCGACTGTGACTTTGTCAGAACTGAATCGCAGGCACTTCATACATCTGTCTGAGGAAACTTGGAAAGGTGGCCTAGATAACACCCTTGGTCTACTGTACTTTTTGAAACAACACATTTTTACTACAATCAGAGTTGAAAGCAATTCTGTGACAGGAATGTTATTTTAAAAAAGTAGCTTGGAAATGAGTTCATGGCTTCAAGGCTTTTATCATTTATGAATGCCTTCATTCCATCAGAAACTAATAGTGAGTCTTTGTCTTTCAGGTGCTAAACACTGATTGACAGAATATGGCCCCTGTAATAGCAGATACAAATATTTCTTTGTACAAATATTAATATGAATGCAATCAATAATCTCTTGAGACTCTTCATGGGTCTACTGGCCAAATCCTTAAGAATTCAGAACATAACTGTCTGCAGGTAAAGAAGAAGCAATATAATTTCTGTACCAGTACATTCAAACATATAGTTGAGTTTTATTATCCTTAATTAGTTTTGATTTACACACAAGTGAATCTCAATTCAAGCAGATCATCACAGTCAGTGGGTTAAAGAAACCATTCTGACTGTCCATTAGCCATAGACTGGGTGAATAGACCAAAATATATCCTGACAGAGGAAAAATAACAAATATTAAAAAGAGTGTCTTTGATTAGTATGTTGTAGCTTAAAGATCAATGTGGGACATGCTAAGTGCAAACTCCAAGTGACAGTGTCCTATTTATAAATGGTAGTAAAAAAAATTGTGGTGTGTGTTTGTATGCTCTCACACATGGAAAGGTGTGGGAAATTTCCAAAGTTATTAAATAATACAAAGACTGGGGATAAGTTTGTTGTAGACAGAAAGTAAGTTTTTTCAGTGTATCTGAGTTTTAGATCCTTTGGTCACTGAAATTTCCCAAAAGCCTCACACAGTATCTAATATGCACTAGGCACTCAGGAAATGGGTGCTCAATAAGTAATGGAAAGAGTCTGCATTTTCCCATAATTAAAGAAAGAATGTGTTAAGGTAGAAAGATACCAGACAATGACTTTATGAACAGAAACCACTATAATTCCCACTTCAGAGTTCAGCAAACTGGTAAGGTTCAGGTATGGTAGTAACTTGCCCAAGGTCAGTCTGCTGGTGGCAGAGCTGTGATTTCAACTCAGGTGGCTCAGTTCCAGAACCCATGCTCTGCCCACCTCAGAAACTAGGGAAGTCACTGCTCAGATCAGAGCCCTGTTGCAAGGCAATTCCTGAGGTATTTCCATGGAACTCCACAGAACAGTTTGAGAACTACAGGACCAGTATATAGGTTGAAGGCTCTGGAGGGTTTTCATCTGGAAATTGATAAAGGCACGAGTGAAAAGGAAGGTTTGAGATTCTTATTTTCCCCAACATACCAGCTCCCTCTCCCTTCACATCACAAATTTAAAGTCATCAACAAATTTAAAGGTCATACTTCAGCTTCCCTGCCTAGTTATAGTTCTTGCCTAGGAGGAACTAATACATGAACTTGGAGACATATCAGACCTGGTACTCTACTACATCCTTTGTAAAGATGGCAGGATAAACTTAGACTGTAATGTGTATAGGCTTCAGGACACAGTGAAATTTTATATTTAATAAGGACATGTGCATTGGCAAGAGGCCTAGAAACTTCCTCAAACTACTGCTATTGAATTTCATTAATGATTTTTGTTCCTTAGGAAAATATTCCTTCCCTGTGACCCAATGACTTCTACCACAAAAGCATTAAAAAGGTCACTGTTCTAAGTCTGCCCCAGGACAACACAGAGAGAGTGCCGGACAGAAAAGGAAGGAAGAAAAATCCTGACCAAGTCACCTTAAGGCACTGGCACATGTCTGAGAGGGGAGCCTGGGTGGGGTGGAGAGCAGCAGGGTACTCCTACAGAGGAAAGGACATTTGAAAATTAGAAGGAAACACTCATGGCAGAGGATACACAGCACACATCTGTCATTTCTCCAGCCACATGTGGAAGGATGGAAAACGGCAGAGAAAGCAGGTAAAGGGATTTCCTCAGGGCTGGGGATAATCATGAGGTATTGCAGAAAGCAAAGTGGCCAGGAGCTGAGTAGACTGGGGTATTGGTGGAAACCCAAGTGAGGCCTGGAGGGTCCAGGAGAAGCTGAGAATGTTGAGGCTTGCATCAAACATATGCTGCAGTGGGAAGAACGCAGGGCTCCAATCAGAAAGCCTGGGATACAACTAATTCCCCAGTCTTGACTGAAAAGGGGACATCTGGGGCCCAGGCTTGAATGTCATGCCATTGAGCTTCCTTTTCCCAATGGTAAGATGTAAGGATAGTTCTCCCTCATGAGGCTGTGGAGAGGCTTTGGAGAAAAATGCATGTGGAAGGCTCCAGCACAGGCTCAAAATGTAGAATGTTCTCTATACTGTTCCTTTCCTGTTATGAACTTTATATGCATATACATAAACACATACATATTTATAGAGTTTTAAGGAACCTCTCATATTTTTTAAAAGCCACAATAGGGGTACAAGTAAATCCCTTAGGATTTATTTCATAGTACATTTGCTTCTGTCCTAACTTCTCTCCCTGTGGGTCTTCCTTCTCTATAAGGCCTTAGCTATGGAGTAGAACAAGCACTGACAGGGTTTCCAACTGCTCTAGTCCTACCCCTAGAATGACCCTAGCCTGTCTTAAAATGCCTGCCTAAGAAATCTCAGAGTAGCTCAAAAAATTCAGCAGGATCTGTCAGCACCTCAGGATGGGGCCTCTGTTTCCAGCCTCTGGAGTGAGTGCAGTAGCCTGACTTCCTTAAGCACCAGTCCACAAACCAGATGGGTTTCTCCTGGACCAATTTTCTGGCTTTTTATAATGTTTCACTTCTTTACTGAGCTTCCACTCACCCCTCTCCCTGCTCCCTCATTGTCTCTTTAAAGGGCCCAGTTACCTCCTTACAAATCAGAATGGAATTCAGCTCCTTCACCTACTGTCAGCAGTTGTTGAATAAAATCTACTTTCACTCCTCTAATGCCTGTCTGCATTTAATCTTTGACAATACAGATAATATGCGGCATGCATATTTCTTAAAACTTGAAATTGTGTGAGTAATAGTTGGCTAGTTCTCCCTTTCTTTAAGTACTAAATTTTTATATCTATCAAGTAACTCTTCATGCTGATAGATCACACTTGTATCTGAACCCCAGAATCACTTTATGAGTATTTTTGTAAATATTTATAAATATTCTAGTCTATAGATCTCAATATTAAATATATGAGTTAAACAAATGGATCATAAAAAAACTGTTTAAGGAAATCACCCTCCACAGCATCTCAGAATTGGCTGGGTTATTAAACAGAAACATCTTAATATAAATGGCCTAAACATTAATTAGACAATTCTTAAAGACAATTCTCTAGTCTTTTAAACTTTTCATTTTATTCCCAAGGCAATTCTAGATTATGCAACAGTGAATCACAACATAAAGGGAACAAAATAGAGACTAGATGCATTTTCTGCTTCTACAATGTAGTGTGCACTCTCCAGAGTAGTTCTGAGTGTGTGTGCATGCGCCCACACACACACAGAGGCCCCACAGTGGAAGTAAAGAGAATGTCACTCCAATTGGACATTCTGTTCTTTTTCACTCTATCCTAAGTCTATTGCTTTGGCAATATATTTTTAAAAACTCTGGGTTACAACTCATTAGTGAAGAAGAAAATCAATTTAGTTTAGCAAGATAATTTGTTCATAAAATGAAATAGTATGATAGAATAGAAAACATCAGAGTACCTTTTAGGTGGTGGGTACTCCTGATAGAAGGATCTGTACACTTTCAGTCAAACCTCCACATGTGTCTATGCGTTCGTGCTGCATCATGATGTATTTCTAACTTTTGACAAAGAACAACAGTTTAAAAACAATCCCCAGTTCAACATCAGGACCTCCTATGAAACACGCTTGCATTCTACACCTGGCACTCCTTCTTTGGAACCCTCCTGGCATCTGGGCCACTCACTCAAAAAATTAAATCACATGGTGCTTTATTGTGGTGGGCAAGCAAGGGATGTTCCAAGCACAGTGAGGCAAGCCTAGCCAGCATGCAGTGCCTGCTAGTACAAGAGGAACAGTGATGTCAAGGACTGGCAATCCCATAGAAGCTTCAGAGTGGAAGAACATTGCTGAAAAGGATTTCTTCAGAATACATCCCTCCTATATCACCACCTGGCTTCTGGAAAGGGAAGGGTTGATCTAGTAAACAAAACTACAACTTTTTAAGGTGTCACTGATGTGTAAGTTCAGAGCTGACTTACTGGCCATTTCCTAGGTTGTTCAATATGAGGGAAAAGGTTCTGAAACATGCACTGAATTTTCCCCCAAAAGTTCTAAAACTGCTGTCACTTCTTAGATTTGCTATATGACAAGTAGGATATGATTTTTTCATTCATAACAGTATGTGTACACAGAAGTTTACTGATGCTAAGAAACCTGACATCAGTTGATCCATATCTCGACACAGAAGATGCTCAATAACTATCAAAAATGATTGAATGTACTGAGTCTCAGGCTTTCATTTTAGACTAGGGAATAAATCTATTAAAGACAGTGTTACTGCTATCAAAGTTGTTGACTGGTACAGATGGAAAGTGCAAAAGATATATTACATCTCTCCTTGTAAGATAAGCCATCATGAAAACCAGCAGCATTTATAGAAGTAAGAACAGGAGTCGTTTTTTCACCTGTTTTTGGCCCTTCATCATTTTAATCCCTAATAAAACAAAGTAAGCTGTACACTGTGCTGACAGTGTGTAACTTCACAGACTAATTCCAAATAACAACATACGCTAGGTCTGAAAGACTTGAGGGTGTGTCTGTTTTCTGAGGTAGCCTCATCATACAATAGTCAAAGCTTCACTTGCTTCATACCTAGTAAACACCAAGCTTCATTTGACAATGAGATTATATGAAATGTCGAAGAAGGGAATTATTTAATAAAGAACACCTTTTATGATGTGGGGCCAACCAGTTTTAATGAACTTCTGGCAAGACTGGTGCCAGCTCAGATATAATGGGAAAGGAAGGGTCAGACTTGCTAGACGATCTCAAATAACCCTCAAGATGGACACCAAAGCCTACACACAGTGCCACGAGTCAATCTTTAAATGTCAAGTGGTAGAGAGAAGGATTTCCATTAAGGACAGAAACCATGCCTCAGGTACTATTCCTGGTGGGAGATACATATCAGAAGTTCAGGATAAGAAAGAGTCTATAATGAGGAGAACTTCATTTATTACAAAAAAATATGCTTAACATAAACTGGAAAACAAGGAATACACATGTCAGAAAACTTAGAGATTTTAGGCCTGAAATAGAGAAGTAAAAATAGGTATAGAATTCCTGTGGAGATGAAGAATTGTTCTATATTTCTTTACCTTATCAGATCAGTCTATACTTTTCCTCAGTCTCGGTGTTTTCTTTTCCAAAATAATGAGCTCACAGAATGATCTAAACATTTATGATTTCTTATCCTAATTAAGTTTTACAATTTGCTTAAATGTTAGGGGACTTTGCCTAGTTTCTTATGCAAAAAAACAACTGGATTGGAAATAATATGGAAAGCAGTTGTGTTTCCTACTTGGGTTTAATCAGTCTAACTACATGCAATACCCGACACTATCACAGTTCATTCTGAAACCAGAATTTTGAGTCCTAGTCATGTGATTAGATTAGAAATCTTAGTGATGACTTGCTAGATTGCAGGACAAAAGTCTTCTGGAGTCTACTACCTACTCACCTGGGATTTGTAGCAACTTACTGGATGAATTTAGAGATGTCCATACAGCTTCAGAGGGAGTAAGAGTGAATGAGCTAATTTCTTGGAATATATAAGAACACAGTTCAGCTCCATGAATGTAAGTCATTCAATTTTACTAAACTTTGTTAAATTAATCAGTACATTTAATGTGCATAGATACTATTGCTCTATGTAAACTTATACAAAAAGCAGTTTGGACAGTGTCACTCTAAAAGGTATTGGGGTGTCTTTATTTAATAATACTGCAAGATAGCATTGTGCATTGCTAATAAAGTGCAAGGTAGACACTGTAGTATGAAAAATAAACAACTCTCACTCTCAGGTCTCAATGTTTTTATAAATTATTTTGGAAAACTGAGAATACATCTTTATGAATTTTGATATCACGTCAAAATTGATGCCATTGTTATTGCAAGACCAACAAATTTCATCTGGATATCACATTAGGCTACAAAGGTGTACATATCAACAGACCAAACACACAATGAAAATATGCAGTAGAGTGGTATTTAATGCACAGACATAAATGTGTACAGGAAAAAGGCCAAGCTTATCACTTAAAACAAGCATAGGTCTGTATCAAAGGTCTGAAACATTATACACAGGCCTTAAGTAAAGGAGGAAATGTAGAGGGGAAAGATGACTCATTTATTCTTGAACATCTGACCTGTTGGTTGGCCACTGTTTGCAGCAGGGAGGATGTGAATGTAAAGTATTGTAAGCTGAGTCACAATTATTGCAGCTAAGGAAAAGGAGGATTTCCAGGTCAGCATGCATGAGGGAAAACAAAGCCAGACTGAAGCTAGGCTAGCAAGAGGAATCCCCATCACTATATCAAATCCTCTCAACTTTAGTCCAACAATGAAAAGGCAGGGGGTGGGGGAGGCAAGGAAAAAAAAACACATAGCAAGGTGTTGAATCTTCTGAATTCTTTTTTCTTAAATAAGTGCTAGTCAGGCAGTAGGATTTCTAACTCTGACATGGTTTCAAATTTTGGATGAGATCTTGAAGAGATAAACTGAAGAAAAAATAAGGTAAAACAAAACAAGTTAGTCCTATATTAAGCTGAAGACTAAACTGTTTCCAATTGCAATTCAGTGTGATGTAGAGATCTGTTGCTAATTCTCATGATCTAAACATCAGGCTTTTAATTTACGAGATTATTTAAAATATGCTGTGCTTAAGTCACAATATTTTCTCTTCTTGCTAAAATTACCTTCTTGAAGAATATTATCCTATTTCACTAAAAATGATTTATGTAGAGCAATTTCTCTGATAACTACATTGCATGAAGATTTCAATTTAGGAATTGTAGGAATTTCAAGTCAGTCAATGTTCAGAGGAGCGAAAATCCTTAGAGTTTAGCATATTCCTCAGGATAAAAGGTGCTCTTGTTTGAATGATTAAGAGATGCTCTGCAACTCCTTTGCCCTTGAGTCCTGGAGACATTATCTTGTCATAATAACCTTTGGTAGTAGTGGAATCTGAGAGGCAAGCAAGTTATGTGAGCTGCACATGCGCAAAGCTAACTGTACTATGTAACCTAGGTAATTTGATATGACACGGGAATAGATAATAAACTAGACTGGCTTTCCCATGGAAGTCACTTCTTTCTCTCTGCCATCCTGTGTGCTTGCCTCTTTGTTAGCTCTCCCCTTAACCATTAAAGTTGGACCCCAATTAAACTTTAAATGAACCTTTTTTTTCCACATTAAGAGAATAAAAAATATGTCTCAAAGTATGTTAAAAACAGAATGGAAACTACTAATTGCCTTTGCTATATCTGTCATGGTTAACATGTGACTGAAGAAATGATTAAGATTCTCCAAGTGGACTAGGATGGCTTCTTGATTTGACTGCACACCTCTACGGTTGTGTGCAAGTGGTCACCATTTATGACAAACAGACACTGAACAAAGAAGGAAATTAAAACATCAGTTCTAACATGGTACAGTTGGAAAATGATGCAAAGAAAAAATATTTGGAAACTAAGGATAGGCATACATGAACGATAACTAATTTACATGGAACAGCCTGGGCACTATTAGAAAAGTGGCAGTGAGTAAAAAAAATAGATCATCAACCATCTGCAGACAATTAAACCCCAAACTGCTTTTGCATATTATTTTGAAATATCCCTCTGCATCCTTCAAACACTGTTGCTTCTTGTAACTACACAACTGCAATAATGGAGTTTTAAAATGGAGAGACAGTTTTTCACATGTTATTAATGTATCCATTCTAGTTTTGCTAAGTGAGATGAACAAAATGGTCAGAGAATAGAGTTCCCAATGCATTACCAAGACAATTTTCTAGAGTTGACATATTATCCAATTTTGCACATGGATATACCTTGCACATGGAAAAATGTTATTTCTGAGACTTGTTACAAAGTTCGGAGCAATTCCAAGGTCTATATACATTATAATTTTTCTTGGTCATAGATTACAGTTGTTCAACTCATATTCCTCCTGCATTATTATGTATTACTTACAGGACAATCTCATCCACTGTACTTTTGAGAAAAATGATGTTTTATTGAAAAACAGGTCTCTTTTCTATCATCCAAAAGGTAAGTGATATGGACAAAAAGTTATTTGAATATCACTATGGTGGTCCGCCAGGCTTCAAGAAGCATAAAGAACTCAAACCACAAACCAAGGCTAAACAGTATAATGTGTGTTAGGAAGGATCTTTATGTAGTCTCTACATTCCTCTACAGTCTCTAAGTTCCTCTTTGTAAAGTATTTGCGAATATTGTTTTTAGTTCAACCAAAATGCTTGATTGTATTACAAATTACTTTAAAATAAGTCAGTGGGCACATCTCTTGCTTTTACAAATAAAGTCTTATTAAGTCAGCTGCAGTGATAAATGCCTGTAAATCTAAGTGACTTAGAAAGTTGAGGCCAAAAGATCTGAAGTTTAAGGTTATTTAGCAAGATTCTGTCTCAAAATAAAAACAGAAAGGGCTGCAGATGTAGCTGTGTGGTACAGTGACCGTGGGCTCAATCACCAGTCTGGAGGAAAATATTTTGAAACATGACCAGAATCAATTATTTAGGTGTTGCTGATGACTGCTGTGTGTAGCAAGGGAGAGCTCAGTAGTTCTGACATATAGTCCACAAAGTCCAAATTTATTAATTTATTTATGTATATATGTATGTATATTTATGCTGGGTGTTGAACCCAAGGCTTCAAACATCCCTAGTCCAAAATATTACCTGATCTGACATAAAAATTTGCTAATTTCTGCCTTTTCAATAAAATGTACTGTATAAGAGAGTAGCACTAAATTTGGCAAAATACAGTCAGAAATTTCAATCCTACACTTCAAAGACAATATCTGTTGGTGATACATTATTTATAGTCTCCTGATGTATGGAGCTAGGAATGGAAGAGTAAATAATGTGTTGAACACATCACATATCCAAAGTGGGATTTCAGTTGCATGCAGGGGGATCTTTTGGAATTAACTGAGCTGGTGTTTACCAACTGTTTGGCAAGATTCCGGTATTCTTTGAAAAACAAGTTTGGGTCAAATAATGTGGACAGCATATAGTTTTTCAGGTTTCTTTTTTTAGGGACCTCTTGGGGGTCTTAATATACTTCTAATGTACAGGATGTAGACTAATTTAAGACAAGAAAAAAATTTTCTCTATGAAATTCTGAATACTGCATGTACACATTCCTATTTCTAAATTTATAGAATAAATAATAGCATATTAGCATATAGGAGTGGACTTACTATATAATTTGTTTTCTTGGGCATTTAATACAAGTAATTAAAAGAAATCTTAATTCACTTTACATCTTGACATTCTTTTCAGTTCTTTTATCAGTACACTTTAATTCTGTTTTTTTTTTTTTTTTTTTGTCGTGCTGGGGATTTAACCCAGGGCACTTTACCAACTGAGCTATATCCCCATTTCCAACACTTTCATTCTGTAGCATTACAGCCTAGAAATGATGTTCTTGGAACAAAACTGTGAAAAGGAAAACTCTGGAGAAATTTCTCCAAGAGACTAGTGATTAAAAAAGGAAACATTCAGGTTTCTGGATATGGGTAGAAATTTTATCAGAACAACAGAAATCCTTCACAGTTTCCTCAAGTCTTCCAAAAAAGCATATTTGCCATTCAGTACAAAATTGAGTTAAATACAATACTAAACAGAGCGAAGGATTTTTTTTTCATAAAATATTCACCTTGAAGTAAATATAACATGGAAAGAGTAGCTTGTTTTCATTGTAAGGTTTGTAATATGACATCTCTAATACTTTTTTGAAAAGAATATAGCATGTGTTCACATGTGTTTCTTCTGACTTCTGGGTACACTGCTGTTAGCCAAATGATAGCAAGAAAAGAACAAATTAAAGATAGAATCCCTGCCCTCTGCTGATCAAAAACAACAAACAAGCAAACAAAAAACTCAAAATCTTCAAAACTTAATATATTCATGAATCTGTACTTGGAATTCTTACATATTAGTCTATGCCTAACAAATAGTAGGCATTCAAATAATTTTGAAATTGAGTAAGAGGAAAGTACCAGTGTTACACTGTCAAGGAGAGACACAGGTGACATCATAATATGGAAAATATTCTATTACAAAACATTAATGTATACAGTTTAAACTGTCATTATAATTAGAATGAATATACCCCATGATACAAAAGATCTAATTTACTATTAAGACACTCTTTGATTTTTAAGTACACCCTGTCACTTTAGAGTTGATCATTCATAAAACCTTCCAAAATTAAAATAAAAAGTTTCCACCCAACCAGTTACTATAAGGTAGCCATAATGTACATAAAAGTTAAAGAAAACACATACTAATTACTAAGAAAAAGTTGGATCAAATGGTCATTAAAAGAATCCAGCTATAAAAATGTGAATTTAATTTTTAAAAATTTTGGAGAATCTAAGAATAGTTAACAAGATTTTGCATTCACTCCATGATACTGATTAAATTGGGAGGATCACATGAAACATCACTCATACCTTACTGTATAGGGTCTTCATCTTTCAAGAGAATGTTCTGTGATGAGTTTGTCTATAGTCAACACACTGCAGTCAGATGTATCTATGGGCATCTCATCAAGACATACAAATTAAAGGAGGATACAGAAAAATATAGGCAGTCTTCCAACCATGAAGATATGTAATAACAAACCTTATTTTTTCTATGAGACTATATTTAAGATGAAGAGTGTCAAAATATATCTTTGGAATATGACTAAATAATCACATCTTTAAAATTATAAATGGTATGAGATATATTTTCAATAGACCCTTACTTAAAATTATAAACGATTTCTTTGTGAAAACAAAACCACCTCCATATTTTCTCTATAAACATACCTATCAACAGTTGTTTCATGAGAACACTGAAATCTTTGTGCACTTAAGACGCTGCTTAGGAAAGCAGTTCAATATCTGAAAACTCAATTAAGTTGCCATGCTGTCAGCGATAGGATGTGTGAACTCTTAAACTTCAAACATTTGTATTGCATAGTATTAATACAGTTGTTAAACTACCTATTTCAATGTTTAGACTGTGCTGCAAAAACAATTTTTAGTATAAACAAGGGAAAAATTTCTCATTATAAAGGTGGTGAAATATTATGCTGTGCTGCAAAGGGGGAAATGCTGGATCTGTACATATAGAACTTCATAAAAGAGCACAAAATGGTGTTATTTTGCCTGGAGGGAGATTATCTCCCAAGGATTCCAACTGTTCTATGATTTTATGAAACAGAAATGACAATATTAGGCAGTAAACATTAAAATGTTTCCCAATTTCCCCCAAAGAGATTATCTGGATAGAATTTGTTGCTGTGTAATATTTACAAATGACTCAAAAATATAAGTGGGGAATATTTAGTCAATTAGTCATCAGACTGCCTAATCATCCTTTGGTGAACTGAAAAACAAATTTCAATATTGATGTAATCTAGCTAATAGAAGAAAATGATCCAAAACACCATCTAATTCAATTTATTGTGGAAATGGCAAACTTGCCAGGTTTCCATATTTACTAGTGTGTTATTTATATAATTACTTAATTATGTGGATCAGCATGAGGTGAAATAGTTCATTGTTTTCACAGTAGATTGGGCAGTGACTCAATTATAATAAAGGGGAGGTCAGAGGCTCAAACTACACAATGGTATAATTGTCCAGAATTTCTGTTGGGTGAAAAATCATAAAGACAAACTGAAATAAACCTCCTTTGATGGTGATATCCCTGTTAGAGGCTTTTGCTCTTTCCTTCATGGAAAAATAAATTCTTGAAAGAGTTGTCTACACTCTATGCTACCACTTCATCACTTTTCATTTATTCCTCAATCAACTGTAATTTATCTTTCACCTTTACCATTCCACAGAAACTCTTGAATTTTCTTATCCACAGCAAGAATATGTAGCTATTATACGTGCAAAGAGTAACAAATTAGAAGTGACAGTCACTATCTAAAATTGAATGTCTCAAGCTTGGCACAATCAACTGTAATTGTAGTTGCAACTGCTGAGGAAGCAGAGGCAGGAGAATCACTTGAGCCTAGGAGTAGCCTGGACAACACATGGAGAATCCTGCCTTAAAAAAAAAAAAGAAAAAGAAAAAAAAAAGAAAAGGAAAGAAAGAAAGAACAAAAAGGTATAGCTATTTTACCAAAATATAAAACTGGATTTAAAAAATATAAAACTGGATTTAAAAAAAAATCTGTTGGGGATTTTATAGAACTTTACATGTTGGAATTTTATCACAAAAATTTTTATTGATGTCTGTTTGAGTCAATTTGTGAAATGGACCTCACACTGTAGATATATAAGTAATTGCTCTGCTTTGTATATCACAATGCTTAATACCATTTGCTAATATACTCATTAAGTAATTCCCCACATGCTTTCTACGTTCAAAAAATAGTGACAAGTGGGAAGCTGAGTGCTGGGTACTCTACAAGGAATTCTTCTGCAGTTGGGACTAATTTATGACTAACGATAGAGTTGAATCATCTCCAGAGGCCTAAGCAGCATCCAACTAACTGTCTTGGGGCCCCGTTTAACCTTCAGGCGACCCATTATATTAGAGTTGACCAAATTGGCCCACTCTATCCATGAACAAATGGGTCTCTAAAAAAACTACTACACTTGCTGGGTGCGTGGTGTACATGTGAATCCCAATGATGAAGGAGATTGAGGCAGAATGACTGCAAGTTTGAGGCTAGCCTTGGCAACTTAGGAAGACTCTGTCTCAAAAAAGGATGGGAATGTAGATCAGTAGTAGAATTTCCCTGGAGTCAATTCCCATGCCCCACACGCCCAAAACAACATCAACAACAACAACGGAAACTGTAGTGAACCATAAGCTACCAAACACTGGATAGAAACTGTTTTAAGTGCTTTATATTTTCCACTCTATATAATACCAACTACTACAGTAATAACAACCAAGTGCCTTAGCAGGTCTTTTCTGATCGTCAGCTCACTTAATCCTTTCAACAACTATAGTGAGTAGGTGGCATTACTTTATTTTAAAGATACTGAAATTGGGTTGTAGGGAGGTGAAGTAACTTGCCCAAGGAAGTTGGGAAGTATTGCAGTTAAGGCTTGAACTACACTACTTCTACATGTTGCTAATGGGTGTTTATGTTTGAAATTTGGCTTGCCAGGAATACAACTTCCTGTGCAAATACAGCAATTCCCTCTTCATCATCTGGGTGACAGTAACGTAAATTCTTTCAATTAAAACTACAGATAACTTTCATTGCCTCGGTGCTAGTAAGTGCTGGTGAAAGTGGTTTTCATCATACTTTCTTTTTCTCTTCCTCACTGCTTCTAACTAGCACAGTGAAGACATTATTTGGGAAGGTTCAATGATGTAGAGGACGAGAAAAGACATAGTAATAAAAGATAGAAGGGAAGAGAAGAGGTTATTGTCTCTTCCATTTCATTAAATGTCAGTATGTTACGCACAGGTACCAGGTCTTCAAGTTTAATGGAAGGGGAGAAGCTCCAAAGGTTGCCATTGGTTGGCTTTTCAAATGCTGGGAATATGAATACAGTAGGCTATTTAAATGATGGACTCTGTGCACACAGTTCCAAAACTCATTGATACAGTCCATTACTGATTTAGGATTTAAGCCATACATATGAAAGTTAAACATAAAACAAATCTGTAAGCATAATATCCTTCCTCCCTGTTTATATCCTCACTCCAGTACCTGGTAAATCATTAAGGGATTATCTTCTGCAAATCAAGAAATCTTCAGCTTAATAACTCACCATGTTGGAGCTTCATCATCTCCCATTTCACATTCTTATATATCCGTCCACTCATCTCTCCCCTCAATGTGCTAAATTTTAAAAAACAGCCTGTCATGATGTAGTTAATGGGCAGAAGATAAATGCTAGAATAGGTCATGCACATACAGACAGACAACCATTATTAGAGAATTCTGGTTACAGTAACATCCAGACATATAATCTTTAAGACGATGGGAATTCTATGACAGGAATCCAGAAACTAAGGATCACTATGATAATGATATAACACAGGCATAAAGATATAGGGAAAAGATTCATACCAGCTTTTTCTCAACAGGACAACAGATTCTCTGAAAAAAATGGTTTATGGCTAAATGTTTTGAAAATATATGCAATGATAAAAACAATACAATAGTGAAAAGGGCAAGTTGCATGCAGAAGTAATTTTTAGGAGAAAAATAAATTTGAATCAGTATGCAGTAAGTTCAACACTAATAATAATCAAATAAATGTAAACTAATACAAATAAGACTTTTTTTAGATGTTTATATCAAGTAAGCAAATTTTGAAAAATTGAAAATTCCCATTGTTTATGTGGCCAGGAAAAATGGGAAGGCATTCTCCACCTGCCACTGATGACAGTATAAAATTGGTATAAACTTTTTGAGAAGTAACTGGTCAATAGCTACAATAGCCTCTTCAACAAATGGTGCTGGGAGAATTGGAAATCCATATGCAACAGAATGAAACTAAACCCATATCTCTCACCATGCACGAAACTAAACTCAAAATGGATTAAGGATCTCGGAATCAGACCAGAGACCTTGCATCTTATAGAAGAAAAAGTAGGTCCAGAGCTTCAACATGTCGGCTTAGGACCAGACTTCCTCAACAGGACTCCCATAGCACAAGAAATAAAAGCAAGAATTAATAACTGGGATAGATTCAAACTAAAAAGCTTTCTCTCAGCAAAGGAAACTATCAGCAATGGAAAGAAAGAGCCTACAGAGTGGGAGAAAATCTTTGCCAATCATACTTCAGATAGAGTACTAATCTCCAGAATCTATAAAGAACTCAAAAAACTCTACACCAAGAAGGCAAATAATCCAATCGACAAATGGGCTAAGGAAATGAAGACATTTCACAGAAGAAGATCTACAAGCAATCAACAAACATATGGAAAAATGTTCAACATCTCTAGTAATAAGAGAAATGCAAATCAAAACCACCCTAAGATTCCATCTCACCTCAATTAGAATGGCAATTATCAAGAATACAAGCAACAACAGGTGTTGGCGAGGATGTGGGGAGAAAGGTACACTCATACATTGCTGGTGGGGCTACAAATTAGTGCAGCCACTCTGGAAAGCAGTGTGGAGACTCCTTAGAAAACTTGGAATGGAACCACCATTTGCCCCAGCTATCCCACTCCTTGGCCTATACCTAAAGGACTTAAAATCAGCATATTACAGAGATACAACCACATCAATGTTCATAGCTGCTCAGTTCACAATAGCCAGATTGTGGAACCAACCTAGATGTCCTTCAATTGATGAATGGATAAAGAAACTGTGGTATATATATACAATGGAATATTACTCAACCATAAAGAATGATAAAATTATGGCATTTGCAGGCAAATGGATAAAACTGGAGAATATCATGCTAAGTGAGATAAGCCAATCCCAAAAAACCAAAGGACGAATGATATCGTTAATAAGTGGATGATGACACATAATGGGGGGTGGAAGGGGTTAGTGTTAGGGTTAGAGTTGGGGTTAGGGAGGGGGGCAAGAATGGAGGAAGGAAGGACTGTATAGAGGGAAGAGAGAGGTGGGAGCGGTGGGGGGAAGGGAAAAAAATAACAGAATGAATCAAACAACATTACCCTATGTAAATTAATGATTACACAAATGGTATGCCTTTACGCCATGTACAAACAGAGAAACAACATGTATCCCATTTGTTTACAATAAAAAAAATAAATTAAAAAAAATATTTGACCAGAACAAAAACAAAACAAAACAAAACAAAAATTTGAAATGTGTATATACTTTGACCCAGCAATTTTACTTACCTAAGGAAACACCTGCATAATTTAGCAATGATTTATACAATACTATTCACTGCATTTCTGTTAATAGCTTTTTGTAGTATTTGAGATTACCTAAATGTCTAATCATGTGGGATTATGACATATCCTTTTAAAGATTTATCATGAACCATTTAAATGTACTGATGCAGAAACACATCAAAAGAAGATAATGAATTTAAGAGCAGTATGTATTATATAATCTAATTTGGGAAAAAGCAACATAAGTTTGCAAATATATGCAAAGTCATATAAGGTTAGGAGGAGAACATTATGAATGGTTAGAGAAATAATATGAATTTTGTGTAAAAAATTTCAAAAAATATTTACAACACAAAGTATAGCTACTCCACAATCTACCTTACATTACTATTAAGTATAACTATTGTATAAATTCCAATAGAAAAACACATATTCCATAATCTACCTTAAATTACAGATTAGCTATACTTTCTATTTTAAATAGTTTGAACATTTTTACACAAAAACATATTGTTTCTATGAATTAGAAATAAGGTTTTTAAATTTTTGAGGACATAAGAGGCTCATTCATGTGAATTATTTCAACAACAAACTTATAGAGATGTTCTGTGAGGTTTTATATCAGTCTCAACTTCTGACCCTGGGTGCTTTCTTGTTCCTTAGTATTGAAAACAGTGACATTTTCCAGATTAAACTGACTCTGCAAGTGAAGACCTATTAAAAAGATTTTCAAAACAAATCCAATGACAAACTGTGTAAGAATATAATTCATTTCAAATAAGCAAAACATAAAATGCGAAATCCATAATTAGACAAAAAGATCAAGTCAGAAATAAAACCACATTTAATTTTCACATACATATTTTGTAAAAAAAAATTTTTTTGAGACAGTGTCTCACTGTGGCACACAGGCTAGTCCTAAACTTTTGAGCCAAAGTAATCCTCCCATCTCAGTCCGGGGATATAGGCAGGTACTACCATAACAGGCTGTCTGAAATTCATATTTTCAAGATTCCTCTAGGGTTCACAGGGAATTTGGTGAGAGCATAATGGATATTTAACTGAAAATCCAAAAAGAGACACAGAACAAAAGGTATACACAAATTCTGAAGCAACACTGGCTAAAATTTTCATAAATGGGATAAAAGACAATAATCTACAGATTTAAGGTGCCCACAAATCCCCATGCAGGATAAATAGAGAAGAAACTCAGACATAGATACATCATAGTAAAACTAAAGAAAATCAAAGAAAAAGAAAATCTTAAGGACAGAATAAAAAACTAAATTACCATAAAAAAATAGATATCTGGATTTGTCTATAGAACAATGGAAGACAGGAGATAAAATAAAGATTATTTCCCATGAGATGAAATCTTACATATAGTGCTAACCTAGAATATGAAATTGACTAGAACTATCCTACAAGAATTAAAGAGATCCAGGAGTGGTAGTACATGCCTATAATTCCAACAACTCCAGAGACTGAGAAGGAGGATCACAGGTTTGAAGCCAGCTTTGGTAACTGAGCTAGACCCTGTCTCCAAGTTAAAAAAAGGACTGAGGATGTAGCACCCTGAGGTTCCTTCATACCAAAAAAAAAAAAAAAAGAAAAAAAGAAATACAGACACAATGGTACATATATACATATTTCAGTGCGACTCAACTGCACATTATTATCAATAATTTTTGAAAATAAAGAATAAATAGCATGGATTCAGGATAACTTACCTATTGGGACTGGTATAACTGTTTATAAGTAAAATAAAACAGTAACAATTTTCTATACTATTTTTCAACTTTTCAGAACCACTTTCATTATTATTATTGCAAAATTCAATCCAGTAAAAACTAGAAAATTTTCTGCAAAGAAATTATTTACTGTATGAAAACTTACCTGATTTTTCAGATAGAAGGAAAAGTCTGGTCAAAAAGAGTTGAATCTGTCCATAGAAGACTGTACTCTGAGATTTAGATTATCTTCTTAGAAGATCTAACAATACAGAGAATTGAATGTTACACAGAATGTCTTAAAACAATATCTAACATTGTTAACCAGTATGAGTGTTTTCTTAAAGAAATGGTTCTCACAATGGAGGAAGAAGCCATTGTCACAAGAATTACTATCTGCAACAAAACAAATTCAGCATGGATAAATTTACTACATTTTTCTGACTTACAAAGTTTGTACCTAGAACAGAGTTTAATGTTAATGATCAGTTTTAATAAATCGACTGTTTCCTAAAAATGAGGATAGTAATTCTATCTTTAAAATGTGATCATTGAAGGGGAACTAGGGAACAGAACTGACCAAATTAAGAATATGCAACAACAAATTCTACTATTATATATAATTATAATGCAAAACAGCAACAACAACAACAAAAAAAACTCATGTTACCACTGGTATGTAATTCACCCACCTATTTTTGTGGTCACATATACGTTTTAAAAAATAATCATTTTTTCACTGAATTACTTACCATTGCACATCCACAATAATTCATCCCCGCAGAATAGAATGTACTATGGAATTTAGACAGAAATTACTAATATTCTTCAGAAGCTGTCACACCCCCTTCAACAATAAGTCACAGGAAGTAAAATATTAAATATTAAAGGGCACTGAGAATCTACTGTGCTTTCACTTTTGTCAAACTAATAACATTTTCAAAAAAGTAAAAATATGTTCAGGAATATAATGTAACACAACACTGAGTACCTGCTATAAACATCTGAAAGTATGCATCTTCAAGTTACTTTTTACTACTCAATCAAGCTTTGCACTCAAATTTTTCTCCACATGGTTCTTATTTGGCTCTCCCAAGACAGCACAGTATATAATTGTTTCGTGAGGACAAACATTTTGGCAATCAGCAATATTAGAAATATAATCAAAAAAACAAAATTAATCTCAGAACTCAGGATCTATTCAGAGACAATGTTAAGAGGAAAACAAACTAACGCACTTACTGATTTCCGTGTAGCAACATTATTTTCCCTAAGTGAATATTGTGTCACATTGATCCAAAGGAAGACAATCCAAAACGTTTCCCAGCAATACAAAATGTGTACATGCAGTACAAATACCTTCAAGAGGAGCACAAACCAATTAAAAAGTTTCAAAAACTTTAGAGTAAAATAACCTATGAAAAATAATTCTGAAGTATATCTTAAAAGGTACACTTTGTCACTCACATCAAAGTTTTACAGGGACAAGAAACAGAAGCAACTTAAAGTCCAAAACAGATATACTTAAGTAATTTTTCATATGTGCACTCAATAATAAAGGTGATATGGTAATTTTTAAATAACAGGTACACAATTTACTATATGTCAGGCACACTAAGAGTTTTAAATATACTAACACATTTAATTCTAATAACCCTATGAGAAAAATCATATTATCTTCATTTAATAGAATGGAAAAACCAAGACACAAACAAGTCAAATAACTTGTTCAAAATAACAGGGCCAATAAATGGCAGAGCTGGGACACAAACTCAGGGAGTCTGCCTCCACAGTCTGTTCCCATCACTAAGTTTTTTGAGAGAATATAATGCAATTAAAAGCAATGGTTATGATGACTACAATAACTTGGAAAAATGCTTATGATATAACATTAAGTAAAAAAGGTAGGATTCAAAACTGTATGTGTACCTCAACAATATATTTCTTTAAAAGACGTGAAAATCTATACCCACATACCAAAATGAATGGTAGTTTTTTAAAAGCGGAAGAATTAGGACTAGGAGTTTCCCTTTTGCTCATTTCTGAATGTTTTGTGCTGTTGCTAAATTATCTTTGATTTGAAAAGATTATCTTCCAAGACAGATGAAAAGGTTTGATTTGGTTTCAACTATGATTTAACATTTAAAATAATAGTATTGTTTCAGAGAAAAGGACGATTAAAAATGTTAGATTGTCTCTAAAGACAATGTTACTAATGAACTGCAGTATATTAAACGTGAATGTGAAAAAAGACAAGTCTGAGATTTATGCATTAATTTTAGAGCTTCTGCTACACACATAAAAGTGGCCCTAAATTGTTGATCCATTATCGCTACTGTTGCTCCTGGCGACAATGTATAATAAGCACTATAAAATCAGTTATTCCACAGTGAGAGAATTGGACACCCCTTCAGCGGTTACAACATAAGTTTTTATTACAAAACTTTATGTGATTTTCCAATGTGATACTGCCATAACACACACATCCATAATTTCACATTTAGTATATTTTCATTTTTGCAGAACTGAAATGTAAAAGGTAAGATCTGTCACTGCATTTTACTAACTGAAGTTATAATGGTGACACTGAAAATGGTGGCTTCTGCATTAATAATCCTTAATCTCGCTTATTTGATAGATGCATTTGCTCTCCCCTGAGACTACTTATGTTAGAACTATAGAATTTTTATGAATAATTTTACTTTCAGCTATAAAGAAAAACAAAATTGAGATGGCCAGGTACTTGGGATGTGATCTGCTCATTTTTCTCAAATCCTAAGAATATCCCAGGAAAATTACCATTTAAAAGAAACAATCAAATCAACTAATGAATGAGAAGTAAACACACTAAGAATTGTTCCATAATGGTAAAAACTTGGGAATATTTTATTTTGCCTATATTCAAAAATACAACTGGTAGCCTGTTAAAAGAGCATTTTCTAAGGATAGTTTTCAGGAGAAGGGCTCTGGCAGAATTACAGGGTTGTGAAAGTTCCCAGTCAACTGGAATTTTAGTTGGGGAATAAAATTTCTTTCTTTCTTTTAAAGAAGAGAAAACTGGCATTAGAGGTACAACAAAAGACACCTTTTTATAAAGGGTGGCAAAAGTGATGACTTAAATGACGACATCAAGTAGTGTTTACTGTTAATAAATTTCAGTGGCTCCTATATGATGACAAATCCCTTCTCCGGCTGGCATAGGTTTTCCTGCTGCACAAATCAGTGTCCTTTACCTGGCTCACTCTGGTTCGCAGGTACTTGCCATATATCTTCTAGATTGACTTTACTCCTTCATAGTTTTTATAACTCTTTTTACACTAAAATTAGGCATAGTATTCCTGCAGTCCCCAGGAGCACCCTTTCCTCTAGACCAAATGATGTTTACATTTCATTTACACCCTTTGGCAAAATACTCCTTTTAGACTAAAATAAAAAGGATACCAACATTTACTGCGCAAATTTACTGTTTCTCTCTACATAAATGGTTTTGTAGTTTGTTTCTAGGTGTATTGCTAAAACATGAAACTCTTTTGGACACTGTTATGGTTTGGATATGAAGTGTCCCCCAAAAGCTCATGTGTGAAAAAAATGCAAGAGGATTCAGAAGAAAAATGATTGAGTTGTAAGAGTCTTAATCCAGTGCAACTTCTTCAAGCCTAAAATCAACACCAGTCTCGTAAGGGTAACACAGTAAGTTAATGAATAAAGTAAGCACACACTACGAGCTACTTGACAAAAAATAGGCAAGGAATACTGCACTGTGGAGCTTGTTTAAGTATGCCTTACTCACGGTGGACTTGCAGGCCTCCAGAAGGTGTCCTCTGTGAAATGACTCCTCAGGCTGGTCTTCCCACCCCGCGGAAGCCCATGATGAAGACCTGCAGCTTGAAGTCCAGGTCTGGGACAGCTGCTTCCTCCGACGCTCCTGGCCATCTACACCGCCGGGGGCCTGCGACTAATCGCTACCGCCACCACCGCTCCGGATCCAAGCAAGCAAACGGCTGGCACTCAGCAAATTGCCCACCCGCGCTGACCCCGGTGGCGTGCCGCCAGCCCAGGAGCTTACATGGCCTCCACCGCGCGCGCGCGCGGGAACTCGCCCAACCTGGGAGTCCACCCTGACCGCGGCCCGGCGTACTGCGGCCTCCGCGATGCTGCCGCGCGGCCGGCTGATCCTCGCGTCCAGCTCTCTCCGCCTCCAGGAGAGCAGAAAGAAGCCGCCCCAGCCGCCGGCCACCGCCAGTAGAGGAGGAAGGGAAGCAGCTAATGGGCAGAGACAGCAACAGCGTCTCAGAAGAGGAGAGGCAGGAAGCGCATGCGCGGCGGGGCGGGGCCTGTGGGGAGGGGGCGGGGCCCGTGGGGAGGAGCGCGCGCCCCCTGCCGGCCCGAGGACTGAAGTCCTACCGCTGCGGACCGCTCTGAAGACTTCTGGCCTTTTATCCACCCTTTCTGCTCTTTTCCTACTTCCTGTTGGTCGCCAGATTTCGCTTCCCTATTCTTTCTGTTGGCTATTTTGGCTTTTATGTTTCTTCCATTCTCTTTTCACTCCTTTCCGTACTTTCACTCTGCACAGTCCCCAAACACTGTGTATTATTAGCGCTCTCCCTCTCTCTACTGGATAGTCTCTTGAATCCCTGAGCTAAACTCAAAGTCTTGCAGGGTTCCTTCCAGGGAAGGAAGCCACACAGTGAAACAGAAGAGCTATAGGAGCACTCAAAGGTGACTTGTGAGGGTCAACATTTTCGGTCCCCTCCTCCTGCCCTTATAATCTCCATCAATAACTCATGATCTCCATGCAATCTTTTAGAAAATAGTTTTGATTTTGGATAGAGAAGTTTTAGGTTCACTGCAAAACTGACCAGAGGACAGACTTCTAAATGCACTCTTCATCGCATCCCTTATTATTAGTGTCACGTACCTGAGTGGTACATCTATTACAGTGGCAAAACATCACCACATTAGGACTCACCCTTGGTGTTGTACCTTCTGGGTTTGGACAAATGTATAGTGACATGAACCTCCATTTATTATCATTTAGAGTAATCTTACTGCCCTAAATATCTTTATTCATACACATTTTAGAGCAAGTTAAAAGCTACCTAACAGTGAATCAATTCATTTTCTCTTCCATTGTGTGTATGAAAGTTTCTGTGCACCTGGATTCTTGTACTACTAAAAATTATTTTTAAAAATCTTTGCCAATTTGGTAGCTGAAGAATGATATCTTATTTTTATTTCATAATGAGTTTTAGCAATCATTCACTAATAATCCATATATAATTACTCATTATTTGAATTCTCTAAGATGCTACAGAACATAAAATTTTAATGAAGTCCAGCTTATCAATTCTTCCTTTCGTGAACCATGCCTTTGATGTTGTAGCTAAAAAAGCAAACCCAAGGTCATTTAGATTTTCCTTCTATGATATCTTTTAGAAGTTTCATAATTTGGCATTGTATGTTTGGTTCTGTGATTCATTTTGTGTTGATTTTCTTTTCTCGTGCTGGGAATTGAATGCAGGTGTGCTTTCCCACTGAGCAAAATTTCCAATCTTTTTATTTTTATTTTTTTTATTGTGACAGGATCTTGCTAAGTTGCCAGGCTGGTCTTGAACTTGTGCTCTTCCCATATTAGCCATCCACGTCACTGGAATGACAAGCTTGCACCACCATGTCAGCTTTGTGTTAATTTTCATGAAGGATGTGAAAACTGTGCCTATATTCATTATTTTTTTGCATGTAGTCTTGCTCTGGAGACACATAGTCTAGTTTTTCCAATACCACTTGTTTAAAAGAACATCTTTTGCTACTGTGTGGAAGTTGCTCCTTTTTCAGAGATCACCTATTATATTTACATGGGACTACTTTTAATATCAATTCTTTTGTCAATATGATATATCTTGATCAATATAGTTTTCAATACATCTTGAAGTCATGTGTGGCAGTCCTCCCAACTTTGTTCTTCTCCCTCAATAATCATGTTGGGTCTTCTGGGTCTTTTACCTCTCCAGGTCAACTTTGGAATCCACTTTGTCAATATCCACAAAGTGACTTGTTGGAATTTTGATTGAGATTGCATTGACTCTGTAGAAGAAATTGGAAAGAACTGACATCTTGACAATATTGAGTCTTCTTGTGTTAGGCCAGTTTCCATTACCATAATGAAATACCCAGGCTGGGTAAGACATAGAGAGCAGTTTATTTAACTCATGGTTCAGTACATTCCAGCTCATGGCACTGGCAAAAGCTCACCATTGATGTTAACCCTATGTTAGATAGCATCACAATCACAAGAGTGTGTGCTAGAGGAAGAGATCACATGACAGGAAAACAGAGCCAGTAACAACCTCCCAGTAGGCCCCACTTCTTAAAGGTCCCAGCACTCTTAACATCTCCACTTGGAATCAAAGCACTAACCCCCAGAGGACAAAATACATCTAAACCACAGCACTTTGTTTCCATGATCATGAAATATCTCTTGTTTATTTAGTTCTTTGATTTCTTGCATACCCTTAGTAGTTTTCCTCATATAGATCTCATTCATATTTTGTTAGATTTTCATTTGGGTAGGGGGAAGAGTGCTAATGTAAAATGGTACTGTTTTAAACCTCAAATTCTACTTTTTCATTGTTAGTATATAGGAAGGTGACCCAGTTTTGTATATTAACCTCATATTCTGCACAATATTTTTCTCATTGCTTATTCATTCTGAGATTGTGTGTGTGTGAGTGAGTGTGTGTGTGTGTGTGTGTGTTCTTTCAGATATTCCACATAGATGATCACATATCATTTGTGAGCAAATTTTATATCTTATTTTCCAATTGGTGTACCTTTTATTTACATCTTTTTTTCCAAATAAGACTTCCAGCACAATGTTAAAAAGCAGTGGTGACTTACAAGATCCTTACCTTTTCTCTAATCCTGATGGAATCATTTTGAGCTTATCACCACCATTAAGTATAATGTTAGATATAGGGTTATTTTTGCAAACATACTTTATCAAGTTGAGGAAAGTTCTATTCCTAGTTTACTGAGAATTATTTATTGCTTATATTGATAAAAACTATGTTTTTATAGTGTACTACATGTTTTGAAACGTGTATACATGTGTAATTGCTAAATGAAGATAATGAACACATGTATCACCTCTCATACATTTGTTTTGTTTTGTAGTGAGAATCCTTAAAATCTACTCTATGCAATTTTCAAGAATACAGTTGTTCAGGGTGAGAGACAGGGATCTTGTTACATTCTTCTACATATGGATATTCTGTTTTTCCAGCACCATTTGTTAAATAGGCTATCTCTTCTCCAATGTATGTTTTTGCTTCCTTTATCAAGTATCAGATGACTGTCTGTGTGGATTTGTTTCTATGTCTTCTATTTTATTCCACTGGTCTTCATAATCACCAGTGTATATAATTCACTGATAGTTTATCATGAATGAATGTTGGATTTTGTCAAATGTTTTTCTGTATCTCTTGATGTTATCATGTAATTTTCTTCTTTAGCTTGTTGATGTAATGGATTGTATTAATTAATTTTTAATTAATATTTTACATGATAGTAGAATACATTTATGCATTTTGATAAATCATACATAAATGGAATATAATTTCTCATTTTTCTGAGTGTACATGTTGTAGGATCACATCAGTCATGTGTCATTAATTGATTTTTTAATTTTGAAAGAGCCAAACATACTTGGAATAAATTCTACTTAGTTGTGATATATAGTTCCTTTTTAACATTGTTGGATTTAATTTACTAATATTTTGTTGAGAATTTTTACATCTATGTAAGATATGGCCCAGAGGGTTTTTTGTTGTTGTTGTTATGAATTTTTCTGGTTTTGATCCTAGTATAATGCCAATATCATAGAATGAGCTAGGAAGAATACCCTCAGTTTTTATCTTCTGTAAAAGATTGTACAGAATTCATATATGTCCTTCAATGTTGGTAGAATCCATTGGTCAACACATCTGGGTCTGGTGCTTTCTGTTTTGGAAGATTATTAATTATTGACTCAAATATTTAATATTATGTGCCTATTTTGATTATTTCTTTTGTGGGTTTTGGCAAATTGTGTCTATAAATGAATTGGTCCATTTTATCAGTTTATCAAATTTATGGGTCTAAAGTTCTTCATCGTATCCTTGATTATCCTACTAATATCTACAGAATTGGTAGTGATTTCACCTCTTTCATTTCTAAAAGTAGTAATTTGTATGCTCTTTTTTTCTTAGCTGCTTATCAATTTTAGTGGTATTTTTAAAAAACCAGCTCTAGGTTTCATTCATTTTCTCCATCGATTTACTGCTTCACTTTCTTGATTTCTAATCCAATTTTATTACTTATTTCCTTCTGCTTACTTTGAATTTACTTTATTCCCAAAGATGGAAGCTTACATGATTGATTATAGATCTTTTTCCTATAATCTGTGTATTCAATGTTTAAAATTTCTAGGCACCACTTTCACTGTTTCCCAGTTTCAAGAAGAGGAAAAGGTCATTGACAGCTCTCAGGAAAAAAGAACATAAATGCACATCTCTTTGTTCCATTTGCAAATTCACAGGGCAACCATCTGATTGACCTGGCTTGTCGGTCCTTCTTTAGAACAATGAAGAGTGGCAAAGAAGCAGCACCTTGTAAGACCATGGCAGCTCTTATGTAGCCAAATTAGTGGAAGTCACTTCCAGAAAAGTGGAGAGGAGTAGTTGAGAAGCATACGTTGTGAGCTGGGGAGAAAAATTATAGGTGCCTGTTTCCACATACAGTGGTGCCTTTAAATCCCTCATATGAAATGACAAACCTCTTATATTAAATGACAGTATTTGCACGGAACTATGCACATTCACCTGTATACTTCAAATCATCTGTAGATTATTTTGAATACTTAACACAGTTCAAGGGCTATGTAAATAGTTATTATTCTGTAGCATTTGGGATATAATATCAAGAAAAGTCTTTACCTATTCAGTACAGATGTGATTTTTTCCCTGAATATTTACTATCTACAATTGGTTGAATCTGACATATCAGAGCCTCAGATGCAGAGGGTTGATTGTGTAGGCAAAACAGAGAAAAAAAAGCCATAATTACATCATTAAAGATAATACTTGGGACCATTTGAATATCCACCACCATGGAGGAGTGGTATATTGATTTACACTTTAAGTAAGGAATCATGATAGAATGATGTATTTTGAAGTTTGCTTTTTATATATTTACGTATTTCCTAACTTCTCTAAAATGAATCTGATTTTATCATTTGCTATAACCATGTATTTAAAAATGATAATGGAGGTAATTCAGGAGACTTCAAGTTTTTCCAGAGTTTTATTTTTGTTTTCTGATCTCTCATAACTTGTGCATTGAATAGACATGATGCATGGGGTGCCATCATGAAGTCATTTAGTTTTATCCATCATTGTTCTTTTAAATTTAATCAGTGGGGCTTGTTTTTCCCTCTCCTTGTATTAATCCTTGGGCAGTCCTATAATTTTTCAGGTCTTTCTTAATACAAAAGATACAGATATGGGAACTTCCAGTCTCCTGCAATATTCTGAACTCAAACTTGATGGGTGGAAGCAGAGGGTCTCTCCATCCATGAATGCGGGTGCAGCTGGGATGCCCGTAGTTGAGGAAGTGGGAATAGAACCTCTTCGATTTACTGACATGATTCCTGGCACCTGCATGCTTGGCAGTTGCATGGTGGGTCATTGACAAAAAGAAAGGGACCAACCATCAGGTTTCACCTGATACTATCATGAGTTGCCTTCTGGCATCCTTTTCTGGCAGATGTTCAAGACAGAACTTCTCTCCCAGGAAGATTTTTGTGGGTTCCTTGAAAACCTTCTCCAGTCACCCATGCAAGCGGGCATCTTCTCTGCAAGTTCCTCATTGGAAATGATGATTTCTTCTGGCTCCTTGTCTGTGATTTGCCCGCAGCCCTGGGAATACAGCAAAACTGCACCTTTATATCCCTCCAGATGGCCCTGTTGGACAAGATATAAAGGGACCCACAACGGCTTTCTCATAGGTGTGGACCCGAACTGGTCCACAGGAAGCATTCATGGTCCTTTGCTCTGGTATTCTGGGCCTGCAGGCCTCCTCTGCTCAACCACGACCTTGTTCACCCTTCATATAGCTCAACTGAGAATCAGATACCAGTTTCCTGGGCCCCTGCTGCAAGGAACTTATACCAGCTTCCCAGAAGCTTGACTTGAGGACAAGAACTGTTCTCCTTTCCCTTGAGAAAAGTGGACACCTGGAATGCATCAATGGCTCTCAAAAGCCCTGTATAAAAAGATTGCAGTCACCCTACACTCTGACCTTTGATGTAGATGAAGATGGAAGTTTTTCACCACTGATTCATCCAGCATGCTTACTTGGGACTTCAGTTGGCACTCACTTGATCTTTCTCCCAAATTTCCATTTTTTATATCCCCTTATATACTGAATAACATCCTATTTTTATTTTCATTTTATTTTTTTATAAAAAGAGTATTACTTCACCCTTGAGAATGGTGTTTTCTTGAAAACAATTAAAAATTTTAATTATACTTTGTT